>NW_026463719.1:0-78332 GCF_021730395.1 Mercenaria mercenaria
CTAATTTACGTTCTTTACGTTTAGTCATTTACAAATTTCATTTTAATATTAATGTAAACAACCGGCTTTAGTAAAACGAAAATAACACTAACTAACTAAATGTATTTTATTACAATTTCTTTTCACATAGATTGATACTCCTGTAATATTGTATTCTAGTGACTGTCCTGAAGCTCTTCAAAATACTAAACATTATCTTTTGTTGTTTTATTTTCCTGCAGACAATAACACATGTTGGCCTTCACATCCCCATCTGCCATAAATGGTTTTGAGTGTTCTAAAGAAATACCAGTGCCCGATATGTTTTCTACTTTTGTTCTTGTCTTCTGGTTCTGCTTGATTGCATTCTATGCTTCTAAATGATCTTTTTACAGATTGTATTAGCAATAAATTGTTCGCAAGATTTCGCATATTTCTTCTCATCTTGTTTTGATTTCTTTAATTGAATATAGTTTCATTTTTTTTATCAAAATGTTCAACAGTTTTCAGAAGTACTGTCTGCGCTGTGCGCTTTGTATACAATCCATCAGAATTCCTTTGCAAGATTCACCCGTTTGTATCCGGCTTTACTTTTTCTGTCAGAATGTTCTTGTTGGAAAAAAAAGTAAATTTGTCCCCAAATCCTTCAACAGTAAGAAGTGTTCACAAGGATTCATAAGGATTTTTGAATCGAATAATACGTTATGTACAAATATAGTTAATTTTCCGAATGGTTCTAGGAAAATAGCTTAAAAAGTTAATTAAAACTGGCCGGGTATATGTTGATAACACACACTCGTAATAATGGAAAATATTTTTCCTTGAATGTTTGTTATTTTTATATTTGTAAGTTTTGTTATTGCTCATAGAATCACGCCATTTGGCGGATAAATGTAAGTATCAAAAGTCTTCCATAGCAGCTAAGTGAAAAATGTGTGTACCGACTTCTGGAAACAATACTATGAATTAAACTTTCATCTTTTTTTTATAATTGTTCACACATTAATGAATAGCTATTTGGTTCTTGACTGTGAATTAATTTTGAGGAGAAAACATAATGACCTATATTCACTTTCTAAAACCAAACAACTTACAGTCGACATTTTATATAAATATGAAGGAACCAAGAACATAGAAAAACAACCTTGCCTCTTGACTGCGCAAGCATTCAAGACATTATTTTTTAGTTCAGTGTTCAGTTTTAATTTCTTACTAATGAATACATCAAATTTAAATGGTAGGAAAATATAAAATATAAATTCCTGCATTTTATCGGTACATTATTTTAAATGCACATAAATCATAAAATCTGTATTATTGATAATTCAAATATAAACGTTAAAAAATCACAGATTCTTCTTAAATATAAATAAATAAAGGCTTATCATTTGATCATAATGCCATGAAAAAGATGATATACGCCAAAATTAATCAATGAAAGATCCTAGATTTGAGGGAGGTAATAATAAAAATATATTTGCATTCTGTCGCTATAGAAAAATACATTTTTGCTAAACATTGATGAGATATATATGAGACATTAAAATAGAAAAATTCAATAGTTTAAAGATTATACAAAAACCAATGTATCTGTAGTATAAATATTTAAGAAAACTGAGGTAGTTCGTACTTTTAATATGCTGTATAGAAATGTCAACTGGAGAAGCTTATTAACATAGAAAAAATGTCAAATTTTGACAACACTGTGTTAGTTTCTGAATTTACATTATCTGTGGATACATACCGGATCCAGTCGTCTCTATACTGAATAGGATTGTTGAATTTCTAAGAAGCTAATACTTTTTCTTGGCTCTTAAGCAACAGTTACGGGATTGCTTCTGTCTCATTTCCATTCATTTCCGCTGTTGCAACAACTCCGATTTTATACGAAACGCCTTATAAGTTTTCATTGAGCACCTGCTGTATTTTTCTGTCTACCTGGAAAAAGGATTGAGTTGTCGATAAACCGATGTGAAAACAAACAGACAGACTAACTGATCAAAGAAACTTATTGAATTAATTATGACACACACTCACACACACAAAAAAAAAACAAAAAAAAAACAGTTTAGTGTCGATTTCACAGATGAATACCTTTCTTACTATGACATCTGAAGACAATCAGCGCAAAACATTTTTCGAGTGATTATTATACAATACAGAGTCGCTGGAATTAAATGTCAGACACCATTTTCGTGATATTTTCATTTTATGTTGGTTGATTGAAACTAACTTCTAATCAAACACATTCGAAAGCACTTCATAATGATGTGTGATTTTTATCGCATTTCGCCTGCACTCAAACTTGTTAAAGACTACCTCCGAATAAAGACCACCATGAATAAAACCAGTCTGGGATAAAACCATGTACTATTCATTTAAATTGAATAAAGACCAGATGTCAACGAATGCCGCTTCAGCTTCTTCCGGATTGTGGTATTTTTTTTACAGGTTTTACTGAATTTGAAAAAAGATAATAAAACGAAAAGGAATGAGAAAAGACTATATACATGGCGTAAGGATATTGGACAACTTGAGTATCTAAATTAATCTGAACATATACACACCTAGACTTACAGTGTCTTGAGATCAAGTGATCTGTTAGAAATAAAATCTGGAAAATAGATCCCTCGGAAGCACCGAGAACAAGGCAAACAGTGACAATTGCAGACTCGGTTTGATTGAGTCTGTTTCTGAGCAGGAATGGAAACACTGCCCACGCCCCCTAGCACCGGCTAAAGTTTATTTCTTCATAATGACATTGATAATTTCTAAGAAAACCCTTTTTTTCTAGGCTCATTTTAACAGACTTTTTAAATACGATTCTGAGGTTATATAACGTACCTTGCATATATACATATTTCCTTCATTTTATAGCAAGGTTGATACAGAAAAAATCAGAACGTATGAAATTCATTAATTTTGGAGCTTTTCTTGCTATTATATGGGCTTAATTTTTAACAGCATTTGTTGACAGTCAATGATTAAATATGAAGAATGTATATCAAACACTTCTATCTCAGTTTTGACATTAGGTTGTCGTATCACTACGACAGAAAGTAATGTTGGGAAAGGTAATAGCGAAAACGCTTATGCACTGACCCCATTTTTTTTGTTTATCATTTGTTTATAAATGTTACACAAAATGTGGAAATATGAAAACGCCGTTTAAAAACATGCTTTTCTGCTATTTTATTTGACGGGCGATGCAAATATTTCGACGTCAAAATAGGTTTTGCGGTCGTTTGCACTGAATGATCGTTTCAATATGTTCACTCAAATAGAGATATTGTGATAAAATAGAATGTCTGTAGAATAAATGAACGTTTTGCCGGCAAAATCGAATAAAAAATGTCAAAATCATGAGCGTTTAACGCTAACAGGTTGCAAATTTACTTTTGCCGCTAGGTGGCGGTTCGACGTCAAAACTATATCATGTATTTATTTTAAAAATGCAGCATTTGAAAGGGGATGCAAACCCGTTCATTTATACTGAAAATCACCACAATCTGAGATGGGGCCGAAATTCGTGAGGAAAGTAGCGAGCCACGTTAATAATTAGACATCCAGAAAGGAAAGACACTATAATGAATAATCACACCCAGGGGTATGTTTTTCCCGAGTTTTATAAATTTTATATGGATTTAATAAAATTAGCCAAAGTTTGTTATCTACTCTTTGAGCATCTTTGTTCTTTCACAACCTGACTTCAAAGTTCACTTTATGTCAAAGCGAGCCTTTATCTATGAGATGATATCATATTGTGCATTTCATATCCTACTTTCTTCCATTCATACTTTCCTAGTTGTATCTCATTTCAACATACATTTATAAATCCACTTTCCCTGTTACTTTTTCTTACCGAATAAGTGTATCAAACTGTTTCTCAAAAGCTTCATAGTTTCTTGCAACTACTCTAAGAACATCTCCTTGAACCTGGAAAAGATCAAATCCTTGGTCAATGCGCTGTATTTGTAATTGTACTTTGTTATCCAAGTAAAATGACAGGAACAGCCAAACATCTAAAGCAAAAGTTCTCTGTTGTTTCAAATTCCGGCATGACCATAACTCTAGAAGACTTTTGTGCCGACATCTGTATTTATAAATCAAGTTGCTTAAAATATCAAAGCTAAATATACTGTTCAAAAGCAGAAACCCTTGAACGCAGCTATAGCTAGCACTAAAGGCAATACCCATGGAAACTGCTTGGATATATGGAAAGTAAAATGTTGTGATCATGACATTTGACCTTCAAATGTGACCTTGAACCTATTTTACATATTTTACATATGATGTGTCAAATGTCTGTTTGTAAAAACGAAGAGTTTAATCAAAATCTATATCTTAGAAAAATATATTTTAAATAATTTTATCAGCAGTGTGATTTTTCTATAGACTCCCGCAATGAAATTAGTGTGAGGTCATTCTTTCAAACCAGGGTGGCAAAAGTCAAGCACACAACCCTATCTTTTTCTTTTAAGAATTTTCTAAGAATATATAAGTTTTGAATAATCAGGATGTAATAAAATTCTACAGCGTAGAAAAAATTTCCATTTAAACATGCAGAAAAAATCTATGAATTTCATTCTTATTGTTTAGATGAGTTGAAATGAACACGAATTAATGCACCTCTAACTGTAACCTTGACCTTGCACTCAGTGAATGAGACAACCTTTTGATGAGTTAAATAACTGATGCTTATGAAATCTTCCAAGTCGTTTACATGTATACAGGAATATGATATTAGACCAACAAGTGTAAACTTGACATTAGACATAGAAGCCTTGGTTGTGCTTTCTGCATATCAGCTTGCTGAGGTGAACTATTCATGCTAGGCTTTAGAAAATCATCAAGACGATTTAATTTGACAGAAAATCAAGCTATTTGACCTCCAAAGTATGACGATGACATTTGACCTAGTGACCTGACGTAGTCCTGACAAGTTCAACAATTAATGCAGCTTTATAAAAAAAATCCAGCAGTTAGGACAATTCTGAGCAGACATGATGGACGAACAACCAAAAAGAAGGACTACTGAATAGGTAGAGGGACATGTATGACATATATGGCTCGGAAAAACTCTCATACTCTTGTATCTGGGTGTAAAGTGAACTTGACACTAAACATCTGTGTTTAAATCTTATGTTTGCTCAAGGTTCACACACAATAACATCATGTTAGCACAAGGCAAATTCATATAAGACAACTGGCAAATCGGTAAGGGACTAACAATATTGTTCAAAAAGCAAACCTTGTCCCATATCTCAAGATTTTCCTTTCCTCCTCCTCTCCCCTAATGAATGTGATTCATCTGGACAAAATCATCGACTGCCAACATATCAGTCCTTTTCTTCGGAGATGCATTTAAATGGAAAGAGAGCATTAAATTTCATGTCTTATACCAACTGCCAAGAAATCAGGACACTGTTATGTCTTGTATGGAAAACTGTTTTCAAATTTCATCGCAAATTATATTCAGTCCACATATTTGTCATCGAATCTTACTTTCATAGTACTTACCGGTAATTGAGTAATGCTTATATTTGCATAAAACTGAATATTACAGAGAATTTCATAAAGAATTACAAATCTGCAAAATAAATGAAAGAAGATATACAAAAACGTTTGACAGTGGATAATTGTTTCCAGTTACTAAGCATTGCCTTCTATAGTTGAAAACAGATATTGACATTAATAAATATATAGTGACGTCCCTTGAAAAAATCTCTGAAGTATATCGCCCCTTATTACAATAAAACGACGTCGTTGCCAAGCGACGCTACTTACGATAACAGTACTGTATTACTCCTGAAGATCACGTAGTAAACGGGTGAAACCGCGAGTTACATTATTTTATGATACTTCTACTACTTAATATAAGAATTATTAAATATGTAAACAATTAAAGGCATCTTTATTTTTTCCGCTATTGAATATCCATATTGCCTATCAATACATATATATATATATATATATATATCTTTTGTCATTTGTAATTAATACTTGTCAGTTTTAAAAGTAGTAAAAATTTCATTCTTAGGTTTAGATCATCAGTTGTGGAACTTAGTTTTAGCAATGTGAACTTCAGAATTAAATGTCAAATGAATTAGATAGAAATTAAATCTTGAGTTTGATTAATGAATAATGACAGAAATGTAATAAAACCATTACGAAAACAAAAAGCAAAAAAAAAAACAATCCTGGTTACACATAAAATTAAAAGTTACTGATCAGAATAGTTTTAAACATACTGGTACATGTGAACAAAGACTAATTACACCGGGTTGATGTTTTAATCATTGAAATAAAAAAAAGTCGTCATGTAAGTTTTTGAAGATACTTTTATGTCGTTTTACCATTCTGTTACCAAACTCTATCCAGTAAACTTGGTAATACCGAAAAAAGTAATTTCAACACTGACATTGGGATCTAAATGGTATGTAGCTTGAAAACGTCTTGTAAACTGTCTCGTAGAAATTGTTTGCGGTTTGGACAAACCTTTCTAAATGCTAAGGTCTTTTTCTAGCATATGTTTTCTTACTTTGCATTCTAAACATAATTGGTTAGTGGTACATGTTCAAATATATTTTCCGGGCAAAGGAAGCCTGGCCATCAAGCACTTGTTGTGAGATTTTATAAATGAATATGGTAATATTATTGAAATATATTTTAAAGAATTACTTATTTGTTGATCAATATGAATTGTTAATTTAATCAGTGCATCTACTGAAACCGATGTTACCAATTCCAGTTTGACAGACAGTTTTTACAAGATTGTTTGAAATGGATACAAGATGACCGAAAGAAACATCCATATTGAATGGTAACTGTAAAGGGGACAGTTTTAGGTCTGAAGCATTAGATTGAATATTTAGTGGTTACTATACGGGTCTATTTGACGACAAGTCTACTTCATCCAACCTTCCAACCTTATGATGATGTTGTTATTGATACTTCCTGGCGATGCCGAACTGCTTATTGTTTTATTAATGTTTTGTATGCGTTAATTTTTATTTATGCATTTTTGTGTGTACACATCAATGCATACACTGTTGTAAGATATTCGGTTTGAAGGGACCATGTTCTAAGGACGTGCTTTCTCACTATGAGATAAATTCCCTCTTATAAGTTTTGTTTTCTCAAACGTAGCAGGGTAACCTTTCCTGTAAAACACAAGTGCGATGAGGAATGACCAAGAAAAGCTATGATAAACGCAATTCATCATACACTGAAATTCAAATGCACCAGTCCAGTACTTTACAGTATAATAGGATGCAAGAATAAACAAGGTTGTTAACTTAGGACATATTTTAACCCTTTTCTGTCTCCCAATTCTTAAATCACTCGCTTGTTGAAGTATATACTGATTTCTGTTATAAATATGAAAATCATTTCACGAATGTTTAATCTTATCTCATTAAAAGGGGGCAAATAAATTAAGGACAACTAAGCTCGACTACTGAAGTGTCTTGTCACTAAGGAAAGCTAAACTAATTAATTATTGACATAATTTTTTAAGTCATTAATTTTTTCCCCTTATAATGCTAAATAACATACCAGATAACATACAAAGTCTAAAAGTCAAAATAGGAGCATAACATTTTGGGTAAAGCAAAGCAGGATTATGGAACCTTTGAACAGCATGTTGGATTATCACAGTGAACAAGTGTTTGAAGTGTTACATAAGTTTGTAAATTTTAAGAGACGGCAGAATTTTGTGACAAAAGCCAAAATCAGAGTTTTGAAACCTGTTCATTGCATGTTAGATCAGTGCACAGATGGGTGAAGTTAAAATCAATTCTAACAAGTGGTTACTGAGATACTTGAATATCTGTATACATAGAGAAAACGTTACGAAAATTGCTAAATCGAAAAATGGGGTATAGCGTTTTGAAAAAGCAAATTAGAGTTACAAATGTCATGCCAGATCATCGCAGTAAACAATTGTGTTTCGTTTAAATACATAATATTATCAAAATGGGACACTGAAGCGGACGAACAGATGTGTGAGGCAGTCCTTTGTATTCTTTAAATTCTTTTACTTTTAAACTGGGGCCTTGTTTGGGCCTTGTTTCGTTATTACGAGAAAAAAAAAATGTTTTCTAATTAACATGTAAAATTCATTTAAGAATGTCTTCACCTGGACCCGTCATTTATTAGATTACTTGATTTACATAAAATTGCAAACTCTGCACGAACAAAGCACGGACAACTATTAATACATACATCATAAGGCCAAGTTAAAGTTTACGCTTTGTAAAGGTACTTCAAATCATTCATGAATCTGACAAAACGAGATATGTTCGAAACTTTCCTAAGAATCAGCACTAAATATCATAAGTGTTTAAAAACTTTCAATTGCAATGTAGGGATAACGCATGTTTTTTTCGTATTATAACATCTGCAGAGTCCCGGGGGATTGGTTGGTACCCGGGCCCGTTAGAGCGAAGGTACCAACGATTCCCGAGGGATTCTGAAGATGTTATAACACGAAAAGAACATGCGCTAACGCTATTCTAGCATAAAACGCGTAAAAACCAAGTAAATGAATATATTGTCTCTCAACGTCATTAAATTTCCATGAAAAGCGCGGTAAAGTCTACGTTGTTTTTTCACGTAGACGTCATTTCCTTTTGATTTATCCGTTTTAGGGCCGTAATACGTTTACGGTTTGCCACGGAACGCGCATATATAAAAAGGTGTTATAACAGCACGCGAGCGCGAGAATCTCCTTGTTAACACACGTTTTATCTCCTGTTAAACACCCGAAAAGTGACAATAACAGCAGTTTTATGCTAGAATCAATATTTATATGCAATCTAATTTAAACTCCATTTGACATTTTTTATTTAGTACAGAGACACAAATTAATGAATTATTGTCTTTGCCTCAAAGGGGCCAATTTTAGAGACATTATATAATATCACGACAATTTTAATTGGAAGCCTCAAACTATCAATTATGTTACGCCTTGCTTTGTCCATTCTTTCACACAATGGACAGTTCTTTGCTTTTCTTCTTTACATTGAGAAAAAGCTGGACTAACGTTTAGTACCAGTACATCTTAACATAAAAGAAACCATTTTAGACTTTGTAAATTTATGCACTAGATCAAATTGATGAACAGCATTCATGTTACAACATGAAACAAAGTTCCTACACTTTGAAAAATCTTAAAAACTAGCTATAATTTAAAGATATTTTTATCGATAAAACGATTAGTATTTTCGTTATACAATGAATCATCAAATGTTAACCCTCTTACTTGGTTTAATCTTATCATGATGAAAAAGGCCTGCAGTGACCATCTGATTAAATTGTCTTGTGTCCCAAATAATAAATCACATGTTTAACGCTGTTCGTAAAAATAATATTGTGAATGAAAATGATAATTTCATAGGTCATAATATATTTAAAAATAATATTTCATCTGTATATTCTGATTGTTCGTCCTGAAGATGAGATCAGTGTCTGGCCAAACGTCATAATGTGTCCCTGTACAAATGTACATCTTTACACTATGGTGCAGGAAAACTACTATAGTCCCTTCCTTTGTAGAACAATTTTAACGAAAAGGTATTAAAAGCATTTACAAGTGTCTTTGCTGAGCTTTCAGGATCTTTTGAGCAGTGCATTATCTATATAGTTTACGTTATGCAGTCTTTTATCTTAAAACATCTCTTTATTACGGAATCTCGTTGCGCTCGTGATGAAATAATGCACGGAGAAACACCTGGGGAAATCTTCCACCATCAAAGCTGGAAAGTTGCCATATGACCTATCATGTGTCGGTGGGACGTTAAATCCAACAACAACAAAAAAAAACATCTGATCCTCATATATCTTTATTCTTTGAGCTTCCAAGTATCAGTCCAATTAGATCTGGCTAACTAAAATAAATACTCTTTCTTTCTGATGGTCCCGTCCGTGACAGCATATAAGCATCTCTGAGCTGAAATGTTTCAGTTATATTCGAGTTTCAAACAATCAAGATGCTGAATAATAACATAAAATGTTTCTAAAATGTCTTAAAATTAAAACAAGACAAAGATATTTGCCACCCCTGGGATACATTTAGAATGATATCACTATGAATCTAGCGCAACAAAGCAGGCTGCAACTCACAAATTGATCTGAAATCTGCTATGGAAAAACAGCAAAATAATAAAAGAAACGTTAAACGACAAGTGTAATTGACAATGTAACTTTCGATTTCACTTTTTTAGATATTACGAACTTTCGTGTGCCAGCTTACTCTTTGCACCTTTATTCGCTTTAATATATTTTTTTTACTTTTCTTCATTTTTAGCTCCATTATTCGGAAAATAGGGGGATGGGGGCTATACTACTCGCCCCAGCGTCGGCGTCGGCGTGACCCTTCTTGGTTAAAGTTTTTCGGCAAACTTCTTTTCTGTTTTTCTGTCATATCTTTGTCACTGTTACTTATATCTTACTGTAATTTCACATAAACACCATCCAGTATACAAACAATGTATATGTAGGAACTGAGGCCATTATACCCAAGTTCAAGGTCACCAAGCTGTTATACTTAAGTAATTTTTTTTTAGGTTAAAGTGTTTCGGCAACCATTTTTTCTGTCATATCTTTGTTACTATTGCTTATACCTTACTGTAACTTTACATAAACGTTATCCAGTATACAAACAATATACATGTAGGGACTGAGCCGATTATACCCAAGGTCAAGGTCACCAAGCTGTTATACTTAGGTTATATTGAAGGTTAAAGTTTTTCGGCAACCTTTTTTTCTGTCATATCTTTGTCACTATTGCTTATATCTTATTGTAACTTCACATAAACATTGCACAGTATGCAAACAAAGTATTTTTAAGGGCTGAGTCCAATATACTCAAGGGCAAGGTCACCAAGTTGTTATACGTAGGTCATTTTTGAGGTTAAAGTTTTTCGGCAACCTTTGTTTTTCTGTCATAATTATCTTTGTTACTATTGCTTATATCTTACTGTAACTTTACATAAACATTGTCCAGTATGAAAACAAAGTATGTACAGGGACTGGGCCCATTTTATTTAAGGCCCAGGTCACCAAGGTCTTATACTTAGGTTATTTTTAAGGTTAAAATTTTTCGGCATTCGGCAACCTTTGTTTTTCTGTCATAACTTTCTTAATTTTGCTTATATTTTACTGTAAGTTCTCATAAACATTGTCCAGCATACAAGCATAGTATAAGCAGGGTCACAAAAGTGTTTGGAATTATTTTTATGTTGTTTTTTTTTTTCGAAAACTTTATTAATAGACAGTCATATCTCTGGTACTTTAAAAGATAATGACTTGGAATTAAAAATATTTGTTTATAATCATCATCTGCGTGTGTGATTACATGCCCCATAAATTTAATTGTATTTTTGACAGAATTATGCCTATTTTGTACTTAAACTTTTTCTGCAATCTTTGCTTTCTGGATTTAACATTAATGCTATATAAGATAAAGACTTGAAACTTAAAATATATCTTTATCACCATCATCTGCATGTGTGGTATCAATCCCTATAACCCTGATTTGTATTTTTGACCAAATTATGCCCCTTTTATACTTATTTTTTACAAACTTATTTTTCTGGACATAACTTTGGTACTATATAAGATAATGACTTAAAATGCAGAATATATCTTTACCATCATCATCTGCATTTGTTGTAACAACCCTAATAACTCTAATTTGTGTATTTTATTGAATTATGCCCCTTTCTGTATCTTCCTTTTATAGTAGAGGTCTCTTATTCAGACATATATTCATTTTACTGTCAAATCCCCGGAGATTGCTATTTTTGTTTCATACATTCCTTTACAGGTTTGTCTTTTATGTTAAAGTGTAGAGGCATATGTAATATACACATATACAGAAAATGTCAGGCATATCTTTATGACTTGATTTTGAACGATCTTACCAGAGAGATAACTGAGTGCTCTTTTTAAACAGATGTGTTTGCTACGAAGCGGATAATGGTGATTGTAACTTAGTTAATTGGAAATATCACTCTCTAAAACGAGGTTCTGGATCTCCAGAGAACGTAATACTCTTATGCATAGACAGAGAATAGGAACATATTCCACATGGAATGCTTTATTAAAACATAAGAATTCTATCAAAAGATAATTAATGCATAAGAAGTGTTGTACTAAAGCTAACTATTAAAGGAGAACATACGCCCCGCCTGACAATAAAGCTCGAGATCAATAAATCTTCTCTCCCTCTCCTGGGCTGAAGAAAGAAAAACATAAGGGTCGTGACTGATTCTTGAATTTACTCATCAGCGGGCGAATGTCATACCTGAGTATGTAGTTCTATAATGTACCGGTACAAGATCATCAGCTCCGGTACCTCGGGTATATGATCCCAGGAAAAAACATGACACCGGTGTAGCGTGATTATCACACGATCGTTACCAGGTCCATGGTTTATACATGATTTTCAAAACCCACCCACATGCTCACTCTTTGTCCAATATTTTCAAAATCTTGCATTTTAAATTCTTAAAGATAGCTTTTGAAACTTATATAATTTGATTTTGATTTTATATTCCTGAAATTTAAATATATTTATTTTGAATAAGCCCAATTTGACGTACTTTACTGGCTTTTATGGTGCTTCTGCAAAAACCTACAGAACAAGTAACTTATCCCTCCGGCGAATTAGATTGTCTTAAAACTTACTAAAGGTGTTAAATATCGTATCTAGGACTGTTGTTTGTTAATAGCTACTCAAAATAATAAGATTTACACGCTCTGAAAATTACATTTTTGTCTAAAAATCCGTAAAAAACATGGCCGTGATGTGCAAATAATGTGGTGCTTATTTCAAAACTGTCCCATTATTCTTCAGTAAAACTTCTTGTCAATTTAAGACTTTAATAACTTGACATATAGTAGTCGCAACTTGACCGTGATGGTTGACCTTTAGTCTGATTATTCATATCGATTATGGCATTAGTATAAATAAGGGGTGCTAAGGGTATCCATGTATATTTATATGCAATGCACTCCTTTTCAATAATAGGTTGTGCCTCAGTATGTATTATAATACAAAGGTCAACCATCGGGGTCAAGTTGCGTCCATTATACCCGTGGGAAAATATCTGTTTTCGGTGTAATTACACCTTTGGAGAAAAGCATGATTCGCACGTTTCAAATTTATCATTTTCTGCCTAGGGACAGGATGGAGGAGATCACGGATTGCGAAATTGAAAGTAAATAGATCTAGATTTCTTACTTTAAATTTGCACTTTTGAAATGAATTATTGTAGATTCTACAGGCATTGTAAATGAAAATACAAACTTTAAGTAGGAGCCATCTATATTAAATATATGTCTAGTTAACTGCATCAAAATACAAGGACTGAAAAAAAAATATTAAAACACCATTTCCTGAAAAAATGTTATTTGAACTGAAAAAAAATGATCCCGGATGAATATTTGGAAAAAATGGAGACAACTCCGCAAAGACTTTATGATAAGCTTAGGTGACTATTGACCTAGAACCTCATGCAAACTATGCACTTTTTACCTCTAACCATGAAGAAGGCATGCATACTTGCCACATGGATTAGCAACCTGAATACTAAACTATGTAAAGATCAAATAATTGATTGCCCTGGGGAAAATAGGACATTTTTTGTGGTGAAATTTGTCAGACGATTTTTTTTTAAAAGTTAATACCCACAGAATTTCACAAGGTTAAATATGTTGAAAAGACTACTGCTAGAAAGAGAACAATCCCAACTACCTATACATATGCGTAAAAGTATGGAAAAAATATCAAGAATTATGAAAAAAAGGAAGAAAGCAATTTCAAGATGTTAGATGCATAACTGTGTAACCATACATGGTATTTATCATAGATAGGTTACTTTTCCTTTGCACTGATATAACATGGGCAGGATTAGGATTAAGAAACAGTTTTCACTCAACAATTTCACTATAAAACGGATTGTTTCTCTTATGTAAAGAAGGCTTAGGGTAAGTCTCTATCATTCTAAATATTTCCGATTGACAGTCAGTTGTTTATCTTATTTATCTGTTTCCACATATAATTAAATCTAGTAGACTACATATAACCTAGTATGGATACTCTTTAGCCAGACACTGGCCAGAGTGACATCATTTTTCAATATTGATCTAGGTCTACTAAATAGATCTAGCTGTAATTGTGATAAATAAGCTGTTTTCAGCTACAATATTGAAATTCAAAAAAATGTGACCCGTAATTTGATGTTGAGTTGGAATGTATTCCAAATAAATTAAACGGGATCCTAGAAATAGAGGAAATATTTTTTGATATGATATGTGTTGGCCCTTAAGAAAAGGGAAGGCAGTAAAACTGCAATTTTTCAGCATTATATTTCAGGGCAAAATGCAGTTTTAGCAGTTATCTGTCTTCAAGAAGTATAATGATGTCACAAAAAAACTGCAGGATCAGTTTTATGCAGTTAAATGTCATTACAAAATACTGCAAAAATACTACAATTCTTGCTTCAACCATTTAAATGAAATCACAAAACAAGAGTGCCAGAATGTCACAATGTACTCCCGTCACAGCGAATTTCTTTACACTAGCACCTGTATTTGCAAATGATATTTTAATTTTGTGGTTGTTTAATAATTATTGTAATTCTTTTGTTTTTCTAAAACCACATAAAACTCCTTACTAGGTAGAGATACATTGAAAAACACCTAAAATTTGAAAGTAACATCAATGATGTACCATCGAAAAGTGGTCTTGGTTTTCCCTACGGTCAATTATAAATAAGTTATTTATAGTAACAACTAAGGGAAGTTAATCTTTAAAAAAATCCAAATAAAAAATTGTAAGTCAACACAAAAATCCTTACCAGGTAGAGATACACCTCAAAATTGAATGTAATATGCATGTTGTACTACAGAAAAGTGGTCTCGATTTTCCCCAAGGACTAGTAATGAAATAGTTACAACAAAAGCTATTTATAGTAACAACAAAGGGAAGTAATTCTAAAGAAGGGACCTGCACATGACACTTCGTCTCACGATGGTGTACAATTGTGCCAAGTTACATCAAAATCCCTCCATGCATAAGAAGAAATGCTTCGGACAGAGTTATTCTTGTATCTGACCTTAGACCTAGACCTGGTTCTTGCGCATGACACACTATCTTGTATTGGTAAACATTTGTGCCAAGTTATATCAAAATCCCTCCGTGAATAAAGAAGATATACTCCGGACAAAGTCTTTCTTGAATTTGACATTTGATCTCTAAGTGTGACCTTGACCTACGACCTAGGGACATGGCTTTTGCACATGACACTCCGTCTCATAATGGTGAACAATTGTAGCAAGTTTCATCAAAATCTCTCCATGAATGAAGAAGATATATTTCCCTAATACGCCCAGCTTTTCGAACGGGCGTATAAAAAAACTACAAAAGAACTGGCATCAACTTGTCCATTGGAAGACATTCATCCTATACTTTCTTTTGAATATTAAACTGTCTGACTGTGATGATTTAACAAGCCATAAATTATACAATGAGCTGACTTTCTATTTAAATACAAAACCTCAGATTCATTTATACAAGTAATGAATTGGTTTGTCCTTTATCTTGTAAATCATTTGAATTTACATATTTTCACAAGTTTCCACCAAATGACTATAAATCCAATTAGTCAGTGCATGAGTTACAAACGTAAATCCTGCCTTATTAGTTAACTCCATTAAAACACTTGTTATCAATTATTCAAATATTTGTGCATCATTTTGTGTTAAATATTGTATTTGAGGAGTTATAATTTACTTTTACCTTTCACATGCTCTAGATTTTACTGTGAACCGCCATCTTTCGCACTGCATAATGAGACATCAGGAAGCAGTATTTAGCAGTTTTTTAGGACTGCTGTTCATCAAAGATGCTAAAATACTGCTCTTGGAAAATAACTGCATTTAACTGCCCGTAAACCTGCTTTTTGTGAAAACATTTACTAAAACTTCAAAATAACTACAGAAAACTGGCCGCCACCAGTTTTTCAATCCTCCAGTTATACGCAGTTTCTAAAAAACTGCTGCTTTTTACTGGTCATTTTATGCTGGAAACATTTTTAAGAACTAGCAAAGAAGACAGTTTTCTGAAAAAAAAACTGCTGTTTAACTGCAAAAAGACTGCAAAATTGAGCCGTTTTTTTTCCATAAGGGGGCAATATCCCAAGTTGCGTTAAAAACTCTAAAGACAAAAATAATGGAAGCAGCTTCTGATGAACTTTTCATCGCTGCTGACACTTTACGTAGGTTTAAATGCCGATTGTGTAATAAATTTGAAATAAATTCAAATAAAACTTACTTTTATCAAAAGAGGATTCAGTTAATTCCTCATTGATTTATGTTAAAATTATGAAAAAATATAAAAATACGAATTTTCTGGTGATTAAAAAATATGTATGTACAGTGAAACAATTAACATCAGCTCTGTAGTGCTTTTTAGTGACCTCATTTTTAAGAACATACAGTTAAAAACCAATTATGCCTTACATAGATCTGACTTAAATTTGTTTTACTGTTAAAGTAAGTAACAATTATCGTTTGACATATCTCATTACAGCAAGTTTTGTACATACTATATGTAAACAGATATATTGAAAAATCTGTAAGTTACGCCCGAGTGCAGCTCAAACCAACATCGATGAGAAGCCAGGTACCATAACCACTCAGAGGTCCCTCACATTAAAATGAAGGTGAAAGATCTTAATAGCAATTTGTGCATAATTTTTCTTCTAAATATGTTAAAGCTACTTTAGTCTATGGTTATCTTCAAACATGCAGGTTCAAATCTCTCATTAGTACTTCAAATGAGCCAAAATTTTGTGTGCAGTATGAGGGGCCAATAAACTATCTCTAGATAGTTAACATATTTTCTCAAAAGTGCCAGAAATAAAGAGTTACAGGCAATTCAATTTGTTTGGTTACCTGTTCCTTCCTCAATGAATTAAAAGTGATATAACGCAATGATGGGTTCATTTATTGAAACACTGTAAACAGTTTTACAGAACATCCTTCAGAGGAACAGTCTGCAAACTTGTATGCAATGTCCTTTATAATTAAAAGAAAAATAAAGGAATTGAATCAGATCAAGAACTTCACCAAGCTATGAATTTCTGTTTTGAGGAAAAGAAGAAAATGTGACCATGAGAACTAGCTAAATCCTTAGGCACCGGCTTCGTTAAAGCATGAACTTCCTTTTTTTCTACTGATGAATCAGACTATTTCGTTCTTCCATTCCATATATTTATAGGTCCACAATTTGAACATTATTAATAATTATTGTGAAAAAGAAAAGTATTTCCTTAAAAGAATGTTAAAGTGGATATTAAACACTATAAATGAAACGTTTTTATGCAAAGTCTCAACACTTTATGACTTCTGATAGCAAGTATAATTATACCTAATTCTGTAATTGACCTGTTATTGAAATGCGATTGCAAATTGGAAAATATGATGAACATGATGAATTTCTTTCTATTTTGTCTCTTGGAACCCTCATTAGCTCAACTATTCGGAGAATATGGGGCTATACCTCTCGCCCCGGCGTCGGCGTCGGCGTGACCCTTCTTGGTTAAAGATTTTCGGCAACCTTTGTTTTTCTGTCATATCTTTCTTACTATTGCTTATATCTTACTGTAATTTCACAGAAACGTTGTCTGGTATACAAACAATATATGTGTAGGGGCTGAGCCCATTATATCCAAGGTCAAGGTCACCAAGCTGTTATACTTATGTTATTTGTAAGGTTAAAGTTTTTCGCAACCTTTGTTTTTCTGTCATATTTTTGTTAATTTGGCTTATATCTTACTGTAATTTCAAATAAACATTGTCCAGTATGCACACAAAGTATATGTAGGGACTGGGTTCATTATACCCAAGGTCAAGATCACCAAGGCCTTACTTAGGGGTTTTTTAATGTTAAAGTTTTACGGCAACCTTTGTTTTTCTGTCATAACTTTGTTACTTTTGTTTATCTTACTGTAAGTTCTCATAAACATTGTCCAGTATATAAACATAGTATATACAGGGGCTGGGCCCATTATACCCAAGGTCAAGGTCACAAAGGTACACAAAGTTCCTGTTTATGTTAAGATTTAGCCCTTGTTGACATAAAATAGTTTTGATATAGCTACATTTCTCTTGTATGGAAATCTGGAGAATTTTTATGAATATTGAAACCTTTGTCTTTGAAAATGGAGTACCTACCAAAAACTTTTGGTAATGTGTCTGTAGAAATTGAGTTCATTATTTGCTTTTATAATATGTTGTTTCTTTTTTACCTCTGTGATTTATATTTTCTTTATACTATAGATATATATATATATATATATATATAAATATATATATATATATATATATATATATATATATATATATATATATAGATAATCTGAAAATATACTTCCAGTTAAGACAAAGAATTAGAAGAACTTCATGCTAACACTTGCATCAGTGGAAGTACCTCATATAAGATAGAGAATTTTGCAAGCTCAGTGATAAGTTATATAAACATACTTTTTTTTCCTTTTTACACACCCGTTTGGAAAACGGGATGTATTATGGGAACGCCCCTGGCGGGCGGGCGGTTGGGCGGGCGTTGTCCATAGACTTTGTCCGTAGCATATCTTCTTCACGCATAGAGGGATTTTGAGGTAATTTGGCACAAATGTTAACCACTACAGAACAGTGTGTCTCGCGCATGAATCAGATCCCTAAATCTAAGGTCAATGTCACAGTTAGAGGTCTAAGGTCAAATTGAAGATTGACTTTGTCAGGAGCATATTATCTTCTTCACGCATGGAGGATTTTGATATAACTTGGCATAATTGTTCACCATCACGAGACAGAGTGTCATACGCAAGAACAAGATCCCTAGGCCTTAGGTCAAAGTCACACTTAAAGGTCAAAGGATACAAGAATGAAATTTTGTCTGCAGCATTTCTTCTTCATGCATGGAGGGATTTTGAAATAACTTTGCACAAATGTTCACCGCTGCGAGGCGGAGTGTCATGCAAAAAAACAAGGTCCCTAGATCTAAGGTCAATATCACACTTAGAGATCAATTGTCAAATACAAGAATGACTTGGTTCAGAGCATTTTTTTTCATGCATGGAGGGATTATGATGTAACGGGCATAATTGTACACCATCATGAGGGGAATATCGGGCCCTTCTATAGAATTATTTCCCTTTGTTGTTTCTATAAATAGCTTATATTGTAACTTTTTCATTACTAGTCGTAGGGAAAATAGAGACCACTATTCTGTAGTAAAACATGCACGTTACATCCAATTTTGAGGTGGTTTTTTTACCTATCTCTACCTGGGCAGGTTTTTGTTTTAATTAAGATTATATTCCCTTAGTTGTTACTATGAATAACTTATATCTTAATTTTCTTATAATTGACTGTAGGGAAAATCTTAGACCAGTTTGGTACAACATAGATGTTCCTTTCAAATTTTAGGTGTATTTTAAGGTATCTCTGCCTGGTATGGGATATTTTTGTGGACTTAGAAAACAAAAGACTTACAACAATTACTCAAAAATCATAAAATTAAAATTCCATTTGCAAATGCAGGTGCTAGTGTAAAGAAATACGCTGGGACGGGCGTAAATTGTGACACTCTGACACTCTTGTTAGCTCATCTTAATGGAGCTGTGAGCTGTATGCTAAGGTGGATGATCCAGCATACACAATGTTTAGCTCGACTACTCACCCTGACGATTATTCACCCTGGCGTAAGCATTGGTTAAAGCTTTTCTTAAGTTAAATATCTTTCAAAGATATTCAACTGAGACTTAGAATACGTGCATGTAGTGACAGTATGCACATGTTTGACAAGGGACGTTATACACTGTCAGCAATATTTTCAGAGTTATGCCCCTTTTATATTTAGAAAATTGATTAGCATTATCCATAATAGTAATTATCTCTGAAATGCATTGCATTAAGGGCCAATATACAAGGCTGGACTATTGATAGACAAACTTCTGTTTTATCATAATAAGCTACTATAAAAGATAATAGGTAAGGATAGATTTCTCGGAAGCACAGAGCACCAAATACACAGCCCCAAACACAGTTTGCAAGTCATATTTTTCATCTTTATAGCAAACCCGTTATCATCTTTAAAACAAGTTTAGAAAGCCTGATTAAATTAGGGCTTAACAAACAGTGATAAGATACAACAGTATTTTCATTTTAGATAATAAATTAACTTTTATTACAAAGATATTTAATTAAAATGCAATGGAATGCTTCATAAAATTCAAATAAAATCCAGCAGTGATAATTTTTTCTTGTTTTATTTGTTACTTAAATATGCCATAATAAAGTAATTGAATAAAGAATACTTTCCACTTGTCCTGTTTTAAATGCATTTTAATTAATTTTATTATAAAGTTTAGGTTTTTCTAAAAGGATGAAAGGATGAGATCTGCGTTGCTGTAAGAGTTAAATTTAAATTGGTGGGGACATTACTCAACATGAGTGGGAATTACAATTATTATATCATCAACTTAATTGTGTATATTCTGTAAAAGAGCTGCATTTCAATCAATTAAATGCAAAACACTGGAAAAAACAATTGTATGTACATATCACTAAAATTTATGATCCTCTGACATGGACTACATGTCAAGTCCACAGGTGTTTTATGGACCCTTATCAAATTGGAGAAGACAGTATCCTGTTTATTTGGGATTATAAGTATAAAGAATATATAGGGAATACGATTTATGCTAGGTGACCTATAAGAAAATGCAGGGTAAAGTTGTCAAGACATTGATAAAATAAGCTAGTTTGATTAGGTTAGGTAGAACATTTAAGGTTTAGTCATCAAACCTACCGAAAAACCAAGTGAAGTAACTCTTGGTTGAAGTTATCTTGAATTGTGAATTGTGGTCATTATTTGACTTAAAAAAGAGCACAAGAATTATATCAAGATTGTCTTCCTTTTCATACTAAATATTTCTTGGGTTTAAAACAAGCTTTTAGATATTTATCACATTCTGGGGTAGCTCAAGTTATATTTCAGCCATTCATCTTTCTGTATTTTGTCATTCAGAAATAGTTGAAAATGTCTTCTATTTTGTTTAATATTTATATAATTGATAAATATGCATACCCTATATTTTTTTGGCTACACTTAAATGTTGAATGTCATGGCAGAAAAAAACCTCAAGCAGTGGACTTTTATTTCTCTAAGACAGATTTGTGACCTCCATCTTTGATGGAGTTATGTTCTCTTGCCTTAAACTTGGCATAGTAATGGTAATTGTTAAAAGATTCAAAGCTGTATGTCAAAAGGTTTTGTCAAAATGTGGACTTGTACAAAACCTAGACCAATTTCAAAGTCTAAAAGGGCCATAATTCATCCAAAATATTTTATAGTGTTATGAACTTTTGCCTACATATACAGACTACATAAGTGTTGTAAGTTTCAAAACTATATTTCAAAAGGTTCTGTTAGAATATGTACTGGTGAGAAGGATAGCTCTCCTTATTTTTCAATTAGTCTATCTTTAAACTTAAAACATTCGAGAAACTGT
Source organism: Mercenaria mercenaria (assembly GCF_021730395.1). Lineage (NCBI taxonomy): Eukaryota > Metazoa > Mollusca > Bivalvia > Venerida > Veneridae > Mercenaria > Mercenaria mercenaria. The sequence goes on from NW_026463719.1 coordinate 21,570, forward strand.
GGCACTTTAAGATATCTGCTTAATATAATCATCAGATATCAAAGTCCTCATTTAATTAAACTTCACAAAATCTATATCAAATTAATCTTCTTTGACCATGTATGAAGGCCTGGCAGATTGTATGAACAGCGTGATGTGCCAAGAAAGCAACTTCAAAAGCTAGTGTCCGATCTTAAATAGATATAAAGATATTTTATAATGATGTCACTAAATTGCAATATCAAATGGCAAATATATTGCATACTAAAATAGCTAAGTTCAGTTTTATCCAATACATTTTCCTTTTAAAATCATTCTTTTTCACAAGTCTGCTTATTGCTTAATAATATGCCACTTTATATGAAGACGCTTCAGGTCTTTAAATAAAGGTTCTTTTCCTAAGTTTTTGAAAAAAAAAGCCATGATAATGCCACTCTTTAAGAGAGGCGATAATCGATCGGTTAGCAATTATAGATCTATCTATCTCTTAAGTTGTGTAGGTAAACTTATCAAAAGAAATGTGTATTAATATACAATTATCTCCTCGAAAGTAAACTTCTTTATTCGTATTAGTCAGGTTTTCGGAAAGCACATTCAACCGTTTATTAACTAATTGAAATATCTCATCAAAATTCTCAATCACTAGACTCGAAATCGAATACTTGCGTAGTACTTTGTGATATTTCTAAGGCATTCGACCGTGTCTGGCACAAAGGTTTATTATTTAAATTACAAGAAAACGGAATCATCGGTAATGTTTTAAACTGGAAAGAAAATTGTTTATCAGATCGTTGTCAGAATGTCTTTGTAGGGACGTCTCAATCAGATTTCAAGACAGTGACGGCTAGAGTTCCACAGGGATCAGTGTTAGGTCCTTTGTTATTTCTCATATATGTAAATGATATTGTCGACAATTTATTAAGTATTTCCCGTCTATTTGCTGACGATACTTCTCTGGCGTGTACAACAGCAAATATTGCAGATTTAGAAGGTATTTTAAACCATGATCTATTAATTGTGTCTCAATGGTCTCATCAGTGGCTGGTATATGTTTTATCCTAATAAAACAGAGGCATTTTTTTTCCAACGTTATGCCACATAAGGTTCATCTTACTTTTGACAATATACCAGTTAAATGTGTTAGTGATCAAAAACATCTTGGTGTGACTTTAAGTAGCAACGGTAAATGGCATAAACAAATTGAAAATATATTACTGTCTTTCAAAAATTTTAGGCATTATGCGCAAACTTAAATTTTCATTGCGCAGGAAAGCTTTGAATCTAATCTATATATCTTTTCTCCGACCATGGTAAGAATATGCAGCTGTTGTATGGGATATTTGTTCAAATTTTGAAAAAGATAATCTTGAAAAACTACAAAACGAAGCCGCAAGAATTGTTACTGGAACAACGCGATCTGTATCATTAGATAATTTTTATAAGGAAATAGGATGAATATCTCTGTCCGAAAGACGGATATATCAGAAATTAATATTAATGTATAAAATAAGATTCATTCCTTTGGCGAACGAAAGTCTAACAAGAAAAGCGGAATTATTTTTATGAAAAAATCCTTTTTTTTTCAAAGTACGTGGCTTTGATGCACACCCCGAATTGATACGCGCCTGAATACTCCATTGTTTATACCCGTTGATGCAGAAATCATTCCTGAATAATGTTATGTATTATATTTGTATATATGTCTAAAATTAAGACCGCCCGTGCGATTATTACGGCTCTATCCGAAACCGTGTTATTCTCACGCCGCCGCTTAATATACGGAAACCTTTTAAGACAGCCTTTAATGTGAAATACTTTATTACTTTTCCATATAACTATATATCCACGCTACGTACAAAAATGTTCCGCTGCGTTTTATGACTTTGCTATGAATTGATCTTTTTTGTCGAATCTAAACGTGATATGTTATGAAGCGGCAACATGAGAAAATGACCTTAACTGTCACTACTGCATGCAAAAGGGTCATGAAATTGTCCTTAATTTTTTCAAACGTTTTTAACAGCGTTTTAACAGGTCACCATTAAAATTCACCCATTACTTCTTACTATTTAATGGGATTTTCATGACCATAGTTTTAATGCCATACATTAAAAAAACATGAAATAAGTATATTAAAACCCTTGTAAAATATACCTTAATAAAATGACTTTGATGGCCATGAAAAGCTGCTTAAAATAAACCATTAGAATAAGTTAAAAGGCTCCTTAAAACTCCGTGAAAATTTTTAATTGGAATAAAATTAATGTGCCATTAAAAAATACCCCTTAATTCCACAGTAATTAGTAAGAACTAATGGGGCCATTAATTTTTTTAATACTCCGTTAATGGCCGTTAATTATTAAAAAATTGATTAATGGTCTCATTAAATATGCTAGATTCAATTTTAATGGGTTCGTAATATTTAATGGTATATCAAATTAAGGGCCATAAAAATTTGCCATCAGAATTAGGCATCTTAAAATAACCAACTTCATATTGATATTTGCCGTATTGATTTAAACTACGTATTACTGCACGTGAAATAGTATCTATACATATGTACTGTTTTGTAAAATGCTAGAAGAAAATTTGTTTATTCTTTTTTCTCTCATTATTTTGTAATGTAAACACATGTATCAGCCTCGTACATATTGTCATACTGTATCCTTATTCTGTCATATGTTCATATGGAATGAGAAAATAAATGGATATTGTATTGTATTTTGTTGTACTGAGAAGGGTTTACAGGTACCGGTTTAAAAGATCAAGTTACCATGTGGGTAGTTTTAACTATTCAACATTATAATATTGACAATTTTTATTGGTACAGACATTAGGCATCAGGTGTACAGTCGAAATCGTACTTGCGACCACCTCTATTAAGCGAGTTTTGTATTAAACTACCGGTCAAAATCCCTCCTGAACATTTTCAGTACATACATTCAATCCATTAAACGATATTTTTATTAAACGACTAGCGACCACATTAATGTAGTCCCGACAGGTAAATTAATTCGACAAAAGTTTCTATTAAGCAACCGGGTACAAAAATTCTACCGGGCATTTCTTGACCTGTGTAATTAGCGAGTACGTTTTGCACGTGACTGAATGCAATCAACCTTTGTATCAGTCGAACTGACAAACAATCCAGCTATAAATTTCATGGATTTTTGACTTCACGATGTTAAAACAGATTTTGAAATCATACATACAGTTACACAAACAGTTAAAATAACTTTTCGTTTCACCTGACTGAAATTCATTAAGAGACCATTCCATTTAGAGACCACTTCGTAGCAGTCCCCTGGGTGGTCTCTTAATACAATGTCGACTGTATTCAAAAAGCAACTGTTGATGACAGTGTCAGCGCACAATGGGCAATCACAACTTAGCTCTACTTCAGTACTTTGTGCTCAGGTGCATGCACTTAAACAGCTAAGAGCAAATGTTTGAGGGATTGCATCACAAGTAGCTTCACCTCTCCCCGATCAAGCGTACCATACTCTTTGATTCATTGGAACGAAGCAGCGATTGATCTGTCCATGCCCCAAATGAATTTAAATCAGACTGTAAATCTTCACAATCATTAGTACTGTTCACTTCTCTATAAACCTTAGTTTCTACTCAAGGATTGGAAAATTAATTTGAAAATCTAAACTGTTCTGAACACATTTTATAATGTAAATTCCTTACCCCACCCATTTTCTTATACAAATGCTGGTTATTTGGACAGGAAAAACAAAAAACAGAAAAAGTGGCATGCATCAATACATATTTACCCTTACCAAAATAATGTAGATTGATGTTATCAAATAAATTAATATGTTTTCATCCGGCTTTCATTGAAATAAATCCGATTTTTGTAAGAACACAATTTGGCAAACATTTGAAAAAAATGGCGTAACTGCATCAAGGGGAAATACCTTTAATGCAACTAAATATAACATCATGATATATTATAGATGATGTGTGCGTAGTATGTATTTATTGTGATTAAAGTCCATTTTAGAATAAAATGGGACTGGAATTATAAGCATTCAATGGGAGTGCAAGCCAAAAACCAAAAAAAAAGAAAATTTACAAATCACATTTTACAGAACGAAGGATGTAATGGGCACCACATTACTGTTAAGGACCATTAAGATTACTCTTAAATGAAATCGTACAGAACCTGAACATTCAATGGGCATTAAATGAAATTTAAGGGCCATGAATAACCCTGTTAAATTCGAAGTATACAGAATTTCACTATTTTTTCAAAGCCATTAATATTTTTAGCTAAAAAAACTAAATTTTTAATGGCATGATTCATGGTAAAAAATTGGTGTTTTAATTGTATTTTAACATGTAACCCATTAATATTGTGAAACCTGTTAAATAAAGTGATGAAAGAATTAATGCGGTTAATTAACGCTTTTTCCTATTTTAATGAATATTTTACAGGGTTTTAAATCATGTTTAATGTTATGTGCATCCAGTAGTGTGTAGTATATCAGAATCAAATAAGGTTTGACTGTCTTCATTGATATGTACTGACCATTACGATAAGCGAGAAGATATGCAGAATTATATACTTCGAAATGACAGCTGCATAACCAGATGTAATGCCAATCGTTCACTATATAACATACAAGGACCGTTCAGTTAAGGAAAAATGTTTCAGGAACATAAACAACAAAATAAGATGATCTTTTTTTACTTGAAATTGTACACATAGAATAATAATCAGATTCTATAATGACCCTAATAAGCGGGATTAACAATGTGTGGATTAAACTCAGAAAGTGTGTCTTTACAATCTTCCCAGTTATACACTTTTGTCCTATACAACAGTTGTTCGAACAGAAAATTGTTATTTACTGAAACGCCCTGAAAACTGACAGAATATTTGCTACAGCAGTCCGAGCCCTGAAAAAAAAAGACATATCTACAAAAAGATATGAAATAAGTTACATTATATTCTATTCAAGTTATGTTTTAAATTCTTAGATAAATATCTAATTAAGATTTATTAACAAAACGCGACGGAAATACTTGGAAATCAAACATGTACCTGCTTTGTTGCATTCCTCTAAAATTTGTTTAATGGTTATGGTAAAAAGTAATAAAAGAGTCAAGCCATAAACTAGTATTCCTCATCTACTTGTCAGACTATTAACAATGTTAATCAAACTATTTAGATAAAAATAAGCCGAAGGCTAATACCGTAAAATGTCATCAATTTCTATCTGCAAAAATTACGCAATAAACACTTTTTAAGACATGATGACTTTTCCTTAATAAATTTCGAGTGCTAGGAATAAAGAAATAAAGGAATATTTAGCGGAACTTCTTTGGAAGGAAAGCAAATTGTCAAGACATTTTAAGCTCAAGTTTATGAACTAGATATCAACTACCAAATTTACATCTAAAAAAACCGACTTTAACATAAAAAAATTTCCAATGAAACAGTTTTGATAATAGAACTTATAATTGTGTCAGCGATTAAAATGTGTGTCCGATAATTTCACCGTTGAGCAAATAATGTATTAGAGTTTTAGAAACTACTGAATTTAAATGTAGAGACGAAAACGGGGTTTCGTAGTAGACAACAAAAATCCCGCTTTGTTTAAGTATTTGTTAAAGAAAATTAATGTTTGATCCATATAATCCATAAAATGATTAGTTTTGTGATTTTTTTTTGGTTACTTTGAAGCTCTGAACTTTTTTCCATGAAATACAAAATTTCACTGTGGTAATCAGAAATAGTGTACATTTATACACTACGGCAGTAATATTTTAAATTGTTTTTGCCCATGGAACATACATATATACACTGCGGTAATTCTCTACAGAACGCTTCATCGTTTTAACGCCGAAACGGTAATACATATGCACACATCGCTTCTTCCATTTGCATACCAGACGTGTGTAAATTTATCCACTATGGAAGTATTGTACTTTTCAAATTTAAAACTCAAACTTTAGGTAAGAATGCATTTAAATTATCCCAAAGTACACAATGGTAATTTTGACTTTGAGCTCCATGCATTATGCATTATAATGCATTGACACTCTGGAATGCTTTATAAATGGTACAGTATTCAGTATTTCACATGTGACTTTGTATACTCATTATATTAATTTATAGTCCGGGTCCGTAATGTAGGAGATACATTCGTGCACTTGTAATATCTGAATCCTCTCACTGACGGAGGCTCGCAGATTCGAGCTGTGCTACCGACTAGGATTTTTTATGTGAGAAAGTAGGCAGTTGCTTACGGACTTTGACGTCTAGTACTAGTCTTTCCCAGGAACGATGGTTAGTTAACTGGTTGCCTGATATAACTTGAATAATTTTGAAAATGGCCGTAAATTCAAACAAAAACAGACTCTAAAATGATCTGTTTCCAAAACCGTACATGAATGTGCTTTAGGTAAAATGAAATCTTATAATTCTTTATTATATGATTAAACAATTGATACCTTAATTGTGACTTTAAAAGAAAAGTACCAACGGAAAACAGCTCGCAACTGGGATACGCTCTAATTTAGATATAATGCTATTAATAAATTCAGTTTTTTTTAAAATTTTTTTGAAAGTCAGGAAGGCATAAAAAAAAAGGGAAAAAAAGCATTTTTAGCTACTTTTATAAGTTTTTTTTCACGAAGTGTCATTCGCCCATTTTTGAGTTTTTTTTTGGGCCCTTGCATTTTATACCCCCACAAAAAGATTTAAAATTTGAAAAAAATTTAAATGAACCCTTAAATAAATTATGGGTTGATGGGGGTTTTACATGGTCCATCCGCGGACTTTAACTGGTAGGCCCCCAAAAATTTAAAATCCCAACCCAAAAACCCTTTTTATAACAAAAAATTTAAAAAGGGATAAAAACAAAAAAATTTAACAACTAAAAAATGAAAACAATACTTTTACACAATCTCCTATGAAGGGGTTACGAGAAGAAAAAATAAATTATCAAATGCTACACAACCTAAAAAAGAAAATTTGGACTAAATTTTATGAGAGACAGTCTACTTATAGCCCCCGACCCGGGGAGAAACGGGAGGAGACAAAAAGAAAAACCCTTTAAAAGAAAACAGAAAAAATTTGGCCCAGAAATTTAAAAAAAAAAATATTTAAACAAAAAGCAAATTGAAAAAAGCTTTTAACAGATGGGGGATCACTTACACATCACCCGAAAAAGGGTTTACAAAAGGCATAGGGAATGTTACACTAAAATTTTCACTAAAAGTCATAAAATAATTCCTGTTTTTTGTTGAATTTTTTTCCCGAAAAGCCCTTTTTAAAACGGAGTAAGAAAAGGAAAAAAAAATTTTTTGTCACAACTTACGAAAATAACCTTTAAAACCCTTTTAAAAAATGATTTTTTGAATAGCCCTCTAAAGGCAAGGGGGTTGAAATTTAGCATTGTCATAGAAAGAAAAAAGCCAAAAAAAATTTCACTGTGAAAACTGCCCACGGTAAAAAACTGTTTAAAAAAAGTTAGTTATGTGTCTATTTTTAATATCCCCACCCTGTAAGTTTATTATTTTTTTTACCATATTACAATAAATCAAAATTCACAAAAACCCAAAATTTTTATGACACATGTTTTCTTGAATTTCAAAATTTTAAATTTTAAAACACATTTTCCCTTGAGACCCCCCTATTAGAAAAGTAAATTGCATGTAAAAATTTAAATTTACAAAAGAAAATAAACCCAAAAACTTTCTTTTCGAAACTAAAAACATAACGTCCATTACACATGACATAAGTAAAATGTTTTACCCATGTAATTTTGTCACTAATCTTAGACATTGTTTTTTCTTTCTCCATTTGTTTTTTTTTTTCCGCGGTCAGGCATTTCATTTTTTTCTTCGCCGGTTTTCCAAAAGTTTAATTTTTGTTGTCTTTTTTAGGGGTGTTTCTTTTTTAAATTTATTCCCTCCGGGATTTTTGTCCGTTAGTAAAAAAATTAAAGGGAAAGGGTTTTCTTATTAAAATTTTGTAAAAGACAATAAAAAAAACGAACAAATTATAAAATTTTAAGGATTTTTGCAATGGCCTATTATATAAAATGATTTTCGGGGTTTTCCAATTTTTCTCTTGTTGCCATAATTTTCCCGGGCCTTTTTTGGGATTGGGGTTGGGGGGAAAACTTGCCCCTTAAGTTACAATCCCAGTTCTGGACGCATAAACAAAAAGAAAGCTTTTCCCTAAAAGGATTTAAAAAGATCAGGGGGTTTAAACCCCGAAAAAGATGACTTTTTTTTTTATGTAAGCAAGAATTTTGTTTTTAAAACAAAAATTATTGACAATTTCGGGAAAACGGGCTTTTGTAAAAGGGGCGGTTTTTTTCCAAAACTTTTTTATTTTTGTACAAAGTACAAGAAATTAACGTTTTAAAGAGGTCAAATTTTTAAATGCAAAAACCCGACTTTTCCTTTTCTGACATGCTTAAACATTTCAAAAAATTTTTGAAACCCCAAAAAAGCGAAAATTTTGAGTACATTTTTTGGATTTAAAGCGACTTGTTCCCTCGCCCCCAATTATATCATGGAGTAAAAAAAAATTTACGTTGCGTCCCCCTTAGCAACCTCAAAAATCCCATGAAATTTTTAAAAACACCCCTTAGATCAAATAATTTTTAAAAAGAAGAGAAATTGTTTTTACCTGTTTTAAATTTGGCCTAAAACGTTTCAACCAAAGATCCCTTGGTTTTTCGGAACCACCGGTGGTCTTGTTTCTTCATACTAAAAACCTGACAAGCATTTTTCCCCCTGACATTGGGGGAAAATTTCATATGGTTGCAAACCCGGGCCAAATGGTATAACTACCTGCGTTTTTTTGGGGTTTCCCCAATTCCAAAGGGAAAAACCCTTCCATACTCAAAGCTCCCCAATTTTTTCCATTTTTGATTTGACGTGTCATTTTGCTGTCCTTTGTTCTTTGTACTAACCAAAACCCCAAAATTAAAATTTTTAAACATGTATTACATTTCCTCCCGAAACACCTTCTGTGGATTTAATTTCTGTGGTTTCAAATCATATGGCAAGAATTTTGGGCCCTTTTTAAAAAGACCCACAAAGAGGGTTTGAGTGGCAAGGGAAACGCCTGTCCCAAAAGGGAGGGTTTTAAAGAAGCACTAAAGGGTTCAACCAAAAGGGTTCAAAACCCCTTCCCTGTTAGTTCTACTTTTTTTCCCCCCCCCCCCCCCCCTCTAATAAAAATTTTAAAACTTCCAAAGAATGCAAAAAAACTGAAATCTCAAAAACGAAGTCCTCTTTAAACCCAAAAATTAATTTAAAAGTTACTATTATTTTTATACTGATCACTCCTTTTTATGAGAAATTTCGGGCAGTTTGCGCGCCGTACAAAAATTTTTAAAAGTAGAAGGGAAAAGGGAGAAAAAAAATAATACCCCAAATGTTTTGCAACAGGGAAACCAGTTGATATTTTAAAAACCCAAAGAAGGTTTTACAGAAAAAAGCTTTTAAAAGAAACGGGGCTATAAATTTTAAAGAAATTGTTGAAATTTTTTGGTTACACCCGGCCAAAACGGGTTTCGGGGTTTGGGGGCTTGCCAAGGGGGTACGGGAAGGGGAATTTCCCAAAAGGGCACAAAGTGCCGGGAAAAAAGGGGACTTATAGAAACGGGGAGTGGGATCTAGGTAAAAGGGTGGGGTTTTTAAATGTCTTTTAGAGGGGTTTGGGGGAGGGGGAGAGCACAAGGGGGGAAATGGTAAAAGAAACCCAAAAACCACTCTGCAAAAAATTACCGGTAACTTTTTCAGGAAAAAACGAATTTAAATTTTAGTACCGCGTTATTTTTACTCCCCCCTTTTATAAGAAAAAATTTTTGGGACTTTGGTGGGGGGAAACTTGAATTTTAAGGCATTGCCATAATGTGGGTTTTACAAATAAAGAAATTAAGAAACACTTACCCCGGGGCTGAAAAAAATTTCCCCTGCGAAAAGGTTTAAATATAATCAAAACTTATCCCGTACCCATTATTTTTTCCCCCGATTACCACATGGGTTTAATGCGGGGAATTGGGGAAACCAAAAAGGGGCCCCGCACCGAAAAAAGGGGGGGTATTAATACATATTCCCCAAAAAACAGCATTTACTTCCACGTGAGGGAGTGGCCGTTTAAATATGTTTTACTTTTAATAAAAACAAAAAACTGTTTGTTTATCTGCATATAAATACCATGTAGAAATATTTAAGGAAAAAAGAAAATATAAGTTGTGCCACAGTGTAGTTAAACCAATAACCACCCCCAATGGGGCCCCAAAAATACCATAGTGCAGCAAAACCCTTTTACAAATTTAAAAAAAACCGCAGTTAAAAAAAGGGAGTTTTAAATTTTTTTTAATTCCTTCTTTTTTTCAATTGGGGAAAAAATTTCAAATTTTTTAAACCCCAAAAACTGCATTTTGGGGCTAGGAAATGAGCACCCCCCTTTTTTTTGGGACGTTTTTAGTCGTCCCGCGGTTTCCCGCCTGCAAAAAAGGGGACGGGAATGGGGAACCCCAAAAAATGCTGCATTTGGGTCTCAGGTTCGTTTGGTGGAAAGAAACGGAAATCGAAAGGATATATAAAAATTTTTATATAATTTTTAAATGTACGGAAAGCTTAGGGCCCCCTTTTGTTTTTTTCTTGACAGGATGGCGAAATGGGGGCAGCAACCCCTACGAACAGTTTGGGCCCTCATTTTTTTTATTTTCAAATTTATTACAGAAGATGAAAAATTTTCAATGAATAAAGAAACAAAAAAACTTTAAAATTTAAGAAAAAATAAGGTTAGGGTCAAAGTTTTTTTTTGGTTTGTAGAAACGGGTGTTTCGAGCCCAAAACCTCTAATACAATGGTTTAATGACAATTTTAGAGATGGGGGTTTTAGTTTCAGTTTTAAAATTAAAATTTGAAAAAGGCGGTAAGGGACGGAGAAGGATTCATGTTTAATACCATAACTTTTAAAAATATGAGCTCAGAAAAAAAAAAATCCACTAAATTTTTGGGGGATTTCATGGGCCATAACCTGTAATAAAAAGCTAAAAAATTTTCCCCAAAAAAATACAAATGTGCAAGGGGGTTTCATTATGAAAAAATTTAAAGGGGAAAGGTTTTAAAGAATTTTTCTTTTAAAATTTTTCTTTTTTTGATCAAACTTAGGTGAAAATTGCATTGTTTTTTCTATATCAGGGGCCGGGAAAATCTAAAAATAGGGGTGGAAATCAGATGAAAAAAAAGTGGGGCGGACGTTCAATCATGATAAGACTAAACAAGGTTTTATCAAGTTATATCAAATACTTTTTTAGCTAGGGGGGTCCCCAAACCTTGGACGGGCGCACACGAAATTCAAAGAAACGTATTTATGTGACACCCCCATTTTTTTCTATTGGGTTTTAACAGTCACAAAAAAGAAAAAATTTTAAATAAACAGAAAAGGAATGAAGACATCAAAGAGAAAAATACCGTTATGCATACTTAAAAACCCTTTTCCCGGGGGAAGGGACGGGAAGGACGGACGCACGGACGGGCCCCCGGACAAACAAATAATATGCCCCCCCCACTCCTGCGGAGTGGGGGGGCACAATAACACACAAATTTAATGCAAAATACCGGGCGTTTTTAAAATTTTTCAAAGAAAAGATTGGCAAATTTCGGTTTATGAGGAAATTACGTGCTAAAAATCACGTAACGGAACTTTCAATAAAATTTTACAACTTATACAAAATAGCCGCCGGTTTCTTTTTGCCACGCCGGTATTTGGCAAATTCAGCCCATATTTATACGCGCTTTACAAAAATGAAAATTGCCTTAAATTGTTACATTAACCCACCTATTTTAAAGTTAGTATGTTTTGATATGATATCATTACTAGTATTTTGTTAATCAGTACGAGAAAATTACATTTGCCATGGCAAAAGCGGTTTTGCCATGGCAAATCGGATTATTTTGCCATGGCAAATTTTTTTCATTTTTCTTAAAAAGTGATTTTAACTATTTCCAAACGAATGTATTGGTAGAAATATGTTGTTTCATATCGATAACTCAGTTTTTTTTATTTTGCCATGGCAAGATTCTGCCATGGCAATTTTGCCATGGCAAGGTTCTGCCATGGCAATTTTGCCATGGCAAGTTTCTGCCATGGCAACTTTGCCATGGCAAGATTCTGCCATGGCAAAATTTTAACCATGGCAAAATTTTGTCATGGCAATTAATTTATTTCTCAAATTTTTTAAAAAAGGGAAAGTTTGATAATTAGTGATTATGAAATACAATACTGAACGGGAACAGAGAAGATTTTAGATTTCTTGTGTTGGCACATTTGAATCAGCAAGCACAGAATCTTGCTACATAGGTTGTTTCACCATTTCTGGGATAAATGCTGATTGATATTCAGTGGCAAGAAGTAGTTTTTTTACTTCCTTGTTTTAATGAATAAAAATTGATGAAATGTAATTGTAATATCATATAACGGTGATCATATGACATATATTTTTTCTGTTTAGAACAATACATATATTTCTCGAATTACATATATAAAAAGTAAGTTTCTTTCGTTTAATATGAAATAGATATTAATTATTATCACAGTACTTAATTTTTGATGTTATTATGACTCGAGGTTTTTTAAAGGGCTTGGATAATCTAAGCCGCGCAAGAAAAGAGAGAATCCGAATAAAAAGGTTTAGCGCTTTAAAGTCTTCTGTCAATCTTTATCAAAATTTTAAATTTGGGCGAACATTGAGGTACTTAAGCTTTCTGGAAATGATTGTGAATACATAAATTTTTAAAAACGAAAAAAAAAAAATTTGTATCAGATAGTTTGTGCAACATATGCTATGTTACTAAAGGAGCATTTTGCAATACCTGTAGAAGTCACCCACCGGCTTATAATGTCGTTCTTGTCGCCGCAGGGGACCCCGCATTATTATTACGTCACTGTCGTACATTTAATTCAGGATACCTTTTAAATTGGCAGATAGCTAGCATTTGTTCGGAAGTTTAACGTGTCAGGCAAGTAAATCTTAAGTGCATCGGTGCAATTTTAGTTGTATTTATATGAAATTATTATTAAATGACAATACTTAAACACAGACACTATTTTTGCGGAGAGATAGAGCTCTTAAATTGTTGTTTATGAATGGCAAGGGAAACCTCTAGTTGACAAATCGAGCTATGTCCTACACGTTCTGCTGGGAATCATTAGTATTTAAGTTGGTTTTTAGGCATGACCAAGTTATTATTATTATTATCATCATCATTAAATATTATTATTATTATTATTATCATTATCATCATTATTATCATCATCATCATCATGATAAACACGTTCAACGGCGCTTCACTAAAGAAACGCAGCCACACATGGCGAGAAATTTGAGATATTATACTTTCGAGTTTAGCAAGTTATTAAAGATTTCTGTCTACATTTTCAAGATATTCTCTAAATATTTGCATGCTCCATGTGATTTTCTTTAACAGTGCACCGTTATGACGTTAAAGCTTGGCGTAATGATTCGACGTACGATCTGTATGTGTTTTGAATAATAATAAACAGTTTTCAGTCTTCTTTGTTTAGTATGGAAATAAATCGGGCGTGTTAGAATGTGCTATAAACGAATGTAAGGTCATATAATGACCATATTTATTTTTTCAAGTATCAGAACATGTGTATTTACGTCAATTTATAGAATAGAATATGTATTTTCCACAAAGCAGCGGTCCACATCTATATGATTTTTTTACTGAGGAACTGACGTATCCTGCATTTAACATACGGCCCAAAACATACGCTTTAAATTACTTCACACTATTTACTTTCGCACTAGCGTTAAGTGTCGCAAGTACAGTTAAACGCGCACGAATGAAATTAAATGTTGCATCCACCGTTTGCAAAAAGTTTTGCCGCAAAATCATCTGCTACTAGAAGTTGCACTTTTGACATTAAATGTTGCAAGAATGTGTACACAGATATATATCGAAAAATGAACTTTTAATGTCGACAAAAGCCTACTGAAAACTAAGACATGTATTTAATATCAATTATGTAATAGGCTGGATCTTCAAAAGTAAAATAATGTGGTATTAGCTTTTTAAACCCAATGGAAGCTATACATTCTATTTCATGTATACTTTCTGAAGACAGCAGTCTTAACATGTATAATTATCTAAATTTTACTTCCTTGTACATATTGAAAGACGAGGACCTTGCTCACCTTGCCTTTAAGCTGGCTGTTTTTGATAGAGGGTCACGCAAGAAAAAGGTGAAATTAATTTTTAAATAGGGAGAGTGTTTGTGACAGGGAGATGTTTAAAATTTCCACTTAAATGATACGGGATGGTAATGTCGTGCATTTGAGGCGTGTGGTAGGGATGGGGTAAAGGTGGGAAAAGGGAAAGATGAATAATGATAATATTGTTATTATTAATAAAAGATACAGGAATCTAAAAATATAGTAAAGAAGTAATTTTAAGGGAAACAGAAATTTTTTTTGTGGGGTGAGTGTAGATGACAAAGGATCAATTTGGATATGTAGAATGAAAAAAGTGATACTAGGAGGCAATGCCAAGAAACAAAGATATGCAAAATATCAATGCGCTGCTCGGGATTTGAAAAATTGCAATGAGGACAACTCATGATCTCAGCTGGATAGTCGCCTTATGACATTTACTAAAATTTCAACACAGAATTAGAACCCCTTTATCACTGGCAGGAAATCATTCGTTTTCCACAGCTTCACTGGTACACAGGAATACTTCATGGACAGATTAATGTCTCATTTGTGCAAAGGCACAGGCATTTTCAAGATCGGTGCAGTTTACACTTCTTGCATATCAATCAGTTTGCCATTGGTTGTCTATCAACATATTCGAGTGTGATCCCTCGGTGGCAAGGCCTTTCTATAACGCATATATCATACATTTTCAGTAGATATAAGGTGTAAAGTGATCGAATTAACATGTCGAGTGCTGGAGTTAAAATGTCATGCTCTCATGATGGGATGTTGTGCGTTTGAACTAAGATGTCTTGCGCTCAAAATATAATGTCATACTTTCGAGATAGATGTCGACACTCGAATATAAATATCATACAGCAGCGTGCGTGAAATTGAATTTGTCAACCCAAGGGCAGAATGTCAACCGAGGCGAATGCCGCGTGGTGACATTCTGTTTCGAGGTTGACAATACCAGTGTCGCATACGCTGCCATATAGTATTTGTTTTATTATATCGAACAAACTTTTGTACAAGATGTTTTAAAATGTTTTTAATTAATTTAATTTAACAGTTCTATCTTTAGCGCGGTTATTGCCTGTGTACACACTAAATAGTGACGTCACTACTATAATTATGTGTACAAGGGAGGCAATCATTTGGCTAAACGATGAGGTTATATAGCAGTTATTCGTACAATAATGTGCTTCCGTGAAGTAGTCGAAAGAAGTTCCTGATAAATAGATCCTCGATTTTCCATTTTTCGCACATTTGCGCGTAAATCAGGGGCCAAATGGGCATTCAGTTGTGAAATGAATTTTACATAAAATAGTACACTTTTCATGCTAGTATTGCATGATTTCGAGTTGTTTACTTGAAAGTGGAATGCTTATTCTGCGGACCGCTTTCTGAAATGCGGCGAAATGAGGGTACCTGACTTCAGTTGACTTGCATTTCACTGCATACTACAGGTATTCAACATCCCTTTTTCTTTTCGTTTTCTCGAAGCAAATGTATGGATATGTTGTGGGAAATAGGTCTACGTCAGAGTGAACATCTAAAACTGTAACAAAATTGTTCTGAAGTAGCTGAATTTTATATGTAACAAAGAGCAATTTCTTTTATTGGTATATAGCCATGAAGCAGTTAATTGCCCTTATATGAGATTCTAAATATCAGTGCGGTCACATGACCTAACGGTCACTTTCGCTTAGTCACGTGTTATAAAGGTTGAAAGTTTTCGATAGTCAAAATATCTCTTTCTCGGGTAATGGGATTTTATCATTGTAGACAAAAAAATCACGCCATGTACCCGGATAATCTTAACTCTGTTCAGCGACCCTAACTCAGTGCCAACATGGCGGATGTAAAGCCGATACAACTTTGTTTTCTGTGTAATTACGATGTATATAGGAATGCTTCTGTTGTTATATCTATCTTCATTGATCAAGTGTATATTTATTTCAAAATGTATCATGTTAAATATATCAACCTTTGTGTATTCAGGTGGAAAAACGACGAACAAGGCAACTTTTTCAATGAAAACTTTTACAAAACATCTTTAAAAGTACTTCTATGCTTTTGATGCCTCGACTATTTTGTTGTTTGAAAGCAAAAATATACTGCTTTATCGGACCCTTTACACTATGTTGTTAACCCACTACATGTTGACACAATACATGTTCAAATGTACTAACAGCGAGAAAAGGGATAAAAACCTAACTTTGATTTGATAAAAACCGAACTCAGTTTACATGAGGAATGAATAAAAACCTAACTTACGCAAAATTGTGTAACGGATAAACACCTAACTGAATAGTATGCTATAGAAATGAATTAGTTGACATGAACATGGTCTGATTATTGTAAACATTACTTTATAAGCGGTATTGTCTTCAAACTTTGTCATTAATTTTAAGATGTTATATGTATGCCCACTACAGTCAGATATTTTTTCATAATTTTAATATTATGCAAATAGCAATGTTTGGAAAAATCTGGATAAACCCTAAAAATAACTCAGTGTAAAAGTCAAAATTATTATATTTACATAAGAAATTATTTAATACCACCGATGTTCGAAGTTCTGTAGTCCCCAACCCTTCCTCTCCCCCAACACGCGCACACACACACACGCACACGCACACACACACAGTTTCAGAAGAATTGTGTTTGTTTCAAATCTTGTATATCGTATAGTGTAAGAGACTTTTATAGAGGTGCTAATGGAATATTTTTGATATTGTTCAAATTGGATTAGATTTATGATTAATTATTAAATATGATATTTTTTAGGCGGTAAATAGGGAAGAAAAGTGTGTGTGTGTGGTGTGGTGGGGTGGGGGAGTGATGCATGGACCGACGGGACAGGGGTGTGGGTATCCTTACATTTTTCACTTGTCCACGGACACTTCAAATCCACTTGTCCATAGTCAAATTTCACTTGCTCTGATTTGTAATATTAAACCTTCATGAAAGCGCAAATAGACTGGAGATCGAGTTCTTTATTTAGGACAATGAAAAGAAAAGCATATCACAGTAACTGTGGTAAAATATAAGCTATTGAAATATTGCCTTTTAACGTTTATAAATGTCTGAAATCGCGTAAGCAGTGTTCGGGACCTTTTGAGGTCATGCCCGAAACACTGCCCACGCAATGGTGCAAAGCCAGATGAATTCAGAGAAAGACTCTTAAAACGTTCTGACTTTGTTTAGTCATACTTGCGAATCTCTGTGTGCTTTTGAATTTAATTTGGCTGACTACTGGGTCAAATATTTCCTTTGACGGTGACTTATTGTCTCACCAGTTGGAATTCTACTTACAAACTTGTCATAATACTTTTTATAAGTTGTTTACGTTTCTGATGTCTTTAAATGTCTTTTTAGTTTCTCTGTGTGTAACGCTTGTTTTCCTTTTTTAGTTTTAGTTACAGAATGCTATATGCTGATGATGCAATATTTTTTCTTCAGCTACTTTAAGTAGTTCTTATGTTCCCTTTAGCATGTATATGGTTTCTTCTTTTATGTTTTTTTAAATGCATGTTGTAAAATGTGACTCTTCGTATTTTTGTGTAGTGTCAGCTTATTTTTTTATGTTGCTTTAAATGTGCTAAATCTGTATGTGGTCAATTACTTTTTCGTTTTATTTGCTAGTACATATGTGCTATTTAGTTTTAATGCGCTGTAACATGTATGTGATAATTTGTGATTGTTTCTATCTACTTAGAGTCAGATGCTTTATTTGCTCTTTACATATTGCATTTTATTACATCTGTTTTACTTATGTTGGGCTTATTTACATGTGTTTGTCGGAAAATAGCTTTAAGCTTAGTGTTATATGTTTATACTTTTCCGACGTTAAATAAATCTTCTTGTATCTAAATCTTCTCTGATATTTTATCATAGTCACCGAGTTACAGTGTGCGCGAGACCTTGTCAAAGAACCCATTATCTTTATTCACCTCCATACACTTGAAGCAACACACAATCTAAATGATATTTTATGTTTTCTCATTTTATATCTGAAAAAGTATGCTTTTCCGCGGACACACAGAATGAAAAATGCACTTGTCCGCCGGCAAAAAATCACGAGTCGGATAAGTTGGACATAGGAATCCCACATCCCTGCAGGGGTGGGTAGATCAAAGAACTTTGAGCATCAGCAGTCCATAAAAAAGCACATACGAACAGCAGTTTTCGTTTGGTTAGGTGTTTATCCATTCTAAGTACGTATTTATCCAGCACTGTTTCCTATACCAGTTAGGAATTATCCGCAAATTTAAACCCACCTCATAATCAATACAATTTTTTATGCTATAAAAATCGATTTCAAACTTTGATACTGTTAAACATTGTCAAAGAGATATTTTTGGAACTAATACATTTAATAAGTAAGGTCTTACTGTAATTTCTGGTACTTTAAAACAGTTAGAAACATAGAACATGTTCATTTTGAAGACTTTTTGAGTACATTTTAATGAATTCCAGCCACATAATGTGACATTTCGATTGAAATATTTAGTACACAAAACGTGTTATCAATACAGGATATTATGACTATCAAAAGTTTTACGCTAACATTGCATACTCACATAAAAAAAAACGAAAAAGGACAAGGAAATTAACTACTGCATCGTTTTTCTGTCAGACATGTTGGCACTGAGTTAGGGTCGCTGAACAGAGTTAGGAATATCCGGGTACATGGCGTGAAAAATAGGTATAATAAAAGATGTTCACATCTCGAAATGAGACATAAGATAAGATTGTTGTTTTCGTTAAATGTTGTCATAAAAATTTTATATTTACAATAAATTGAGAATACAAACATGTTAAAAATTAAAGCTGAATAATTTTGGTAGTGTTAAGATTATACAGAAAGGTTACGTAACTATATAAAACAGGGAGTATATAAAAGTGCAAAACTTAACTTCAACATCATATACATAATACGAGACATTTCAGTTCTAATAAAGTTACTTTGAGAATTTATACAGTGACTTTGCATTCATACCGTGCGGCTATAACGTATCTAATTTATGAATCCAATATGTCTCCTTAGCAGTCTATCCATGTTATCACGCATTAAGTCAATCGGCATAAAAGTCTTCCATAGAATGTTCAGTAGAATTGAAATGAAGAGAACATTTGATGAAAAACTTGGGTCACATATACTTCTGATATCAAATTTATGACTGTTCATCCGTTTCGACACAAGTTGATGCGTTTGACCGACATATTGTACTTTACACCTTTACATGTGATTAAATAAATAACGTCACTAGACGTGCAGTTTCCACCGAAAAATATTTTAAAAGTTTTCCTGTATTTGTACTCGTAAATGTATCACTTTCAATAATACTGTCACAATGTGTACATCTGCGTCTGTTACATCTACTTTTTACAATCCAAAGATTTTATGTTTAGTGACGAATGAGTAAGATAATCCTGTAGGTTTTTGGGTCGTTTGTAAGCTAGAAAAGGTTTATAGTTGTATAATTGTTGTACACTTTTATTGTTGGACAGTTAACGTGGGTTAAGAATAATGAAAACGGTGATTTTACACGATTAATAGTGGTAGAATTTTGAAAAATCGTCTGTGCAGATATTGACTTTCAAACCTTGATGTGTCCTCACCGTAATATTTTTGAGCTGCTGTGCCGTCATTTAGCGTTTTAAGTCCCCAGAAGGTTTAAAATATCAATCTAGAGGTTCTAAACTACCTAAAACTGCGCAAAATCAAGAGATTTCCGAAATTTAATTTTGGCCGAATCTTTTATAGGGGCAAGGGACAGTAAATTTGAAAACTCCACAACTCTGCGCTGATACCAGTGCGAAAAAAATCATAAAAAAATCCTATTTCGACAAATTCAAGGCAATTATTTAATGTCTTGCATACACATAGCACTTTATTATGTGACATTGTCAGTCTGCCGATTCTGTTGCTTCTGTGATAAAAACGAGTAAAACGCAGGTTTCAGGACACTAATTTTTTACACAAAAAAGGCCTGAAATGCACATCTTGCACGAACTGTACCGTATTATCTGCAAATGACTGACCTAAAACACATGCATACTTTTAAAGCATGTGGCCAGATAAAATAATAGTGGGAAGAAAAGTGACTGATGACCGTTTACTTTTTCCGCAAATTTGAGCTGAAGCTTGATGGATGGATGACTGTTTCCAATTCGTCTGACTTCCGTTACCTCAGGTAAAGTTTTAGACCCGGCCGTCTACATGGAGCTAGGAAAATCGATACATGCACATATTTATTTTACACAATAATCACTCGTATGCAGGAATCCTTAGTTCTATACACATCATAAATAACCAGTTGAAATATACATGCATATGCCTGTAAAGTGCATATGTCTATTTTATTTAAAAAACGTACCCGGGCCAAATGCGAAACTGTCCCCTGCCACTTAAACGCAGCTTCTTGTTTGATTGAATGTAGGTACCTCTGGATAATATTTTAACATTCGACTCGCCGATTCATTAAGTTTACACTATATCGCGCGAGGATTTGTAAAGATACTTTAAATTCGTCATAGATAACACTTGGCTATAAATGCCTATTTAGTAGTCTACTATTTTCGCCTGAGAATCGTTTGGACAAAATATTTTCCGTTGTAAAATATTTGTAGTACTACTTTTCAAAAAATCATATACGCAATACAAGCTATTTACTTTAAGTTAGCATTACTAAGATATTGAAAATACGTGTCTACTGTATACGGAAAACGTTTTATCGGTCTTTTCTATTTGAAAATTACACTGCTGACGTATTATGTTAATAAATAAAAATGGCTATATTTCATAGCATATAGTGTACCTTGCAAGTAGATAGTTACTTGACAATCAGCTTTGCTACACATTGTGAATTATAATATCTGTTTCTTTCCATTTAGCCAAATTAGTCTGTTATATCTATTATAGATTATATCTGTTTCTTCTTAAATAAAAATACGATATAACCACTGTCTCGTATTTTGAAGACTCACACAATTATATATATATATGTGCAAGGGAAAATCTGATACATATTTTTCCTATTCGTCAATAAAAATCGCTGTATTCACAATTATGTCTTGAATGCTTAAGTACCTGATTGCAGATGAAGAATATAATGAAAAAACTTTAAAGCGCTAAACTTTTTTGTTGGGATATTTTTTTTTCTATTTTTGCGCGGCGCTTAGATTATCCAAGCCTGCTAAAATTTTCGAGTCATATATAACATCAAAGACCAAGATACTATGATAATAACTAATATCGTATTTCATAAACGAAAGAAACTTACTTATTTGATGAATAGATATGTTCTGTAATTTAAGTAATATTTGTATTGTTCTAAATAGAAAAACATATGGCACACGGTCACTGTTATGTAATATTACAAATACATTTCATACATTCTCATTCATTAAAACAAGGAAGTAAAAAACTACTTCTTGCCGCTGAAAATCAATCAGCATTTATACCAGTAATTGTGAAACAATATATGTAGCAAGATTCTGTTCTTCCTGATTTAAATGTGCCAAAAAGTCTAAAATCTTCTCTGTTTCTGCCAGTATTGTATTTCATAATCACTAAATTTATCAAACTTCCTTTAAAATATTAAAAAAAAAAATTAATTGCCATGGCAAACTTACCATGGTAAAATTCTGCCATGCCAGAATCTTGCCCTGGCAAAGTTGCCTTTGCAGAAACTTGCCATGGCAAAAACTGGCCATGGCAATTTTGCCATGGCAGAATCTTGCCATGGCAAAATTGTCATGGCAAGTTTTTGCCATGGCAAAATAAAAAAAATGAGTTATCGATATGAAACAACATATTTCTACCAATACATTCGTTTGGAAATAGTTAAAATCACTTTTTAAGAAAAATGAAAAAAAAAATGCAATTTTGCCATGGCAAGATCATGAATTTTCTTGCCATGGCAAAATTATTTTGCAATGGCAACACATTTTGCCATGGCAAAAGACCGATTTGCCATGGCAAACCCGCTTTTGCCATGGCAAATGTAATTTTCTCGTACTGATTAACAAAAAACTAGTTATGATATCATATCAAAACATAATAACTTTAAAATAGGTGGGTTAATGTAACAATTTAAGGCAATTTTCATTTTTGTAAAGCGCGTATAAATATGGGCTGAATTTGCCAAATACCGGCGTGGCAAAAAGAAACCGGCGGCTATTACAAATGAAACATCTTAGAGTCCACTTACGAAATAAATAATTTACAAATGCCAGAAAAACAATATTTAATTAGCCTGACAGATATAAACAAGCTAATAGCTTGCCGAAAAGTAGACATTTACAAAATTCTTAAGAATGAACGAAAAGTTTCTAAATCAAATCATAATTCAAAAGTATAGAAATATCTAACAGATAAATATCTTTCCTCGATTGGGCAAATTTTAATATCTACAAAGGGGAGAAAAGAATATCACTGTGTCACCAGTCAGTTATGTGGTATGCGCTAAGCATATCTGGTCTAGTCAGTTTGTATGGTTATGTCACACCAAATATTTGATTTTGCACGGGAGTCTCGACAGAGCCGTAAACTCTGAGTATTTAGCGGGAGATTGTATTGGATAAGGACCTCGGACATTTTCCTATTCAGATTGCTTATCCACTTATGTAAAAACTGACCAATGGCTAGACGTCTGAAATATCATAATACAGATAGTAAAGACCATTTCTTGATATATTCGACTAAAGTTTACAAGTTTGTTAATAAAAAGATGACTTGGTGGGCATTTCTCATTCTCATTTCTTTTGAAATATGAACAGTAATCATTTTTTACGTTTTAAACATCTTTCCCCCACTGACACAACAAAATATTTCACATGCCTTTGTAAATAGTTATTATATATGTATGCTGCAAAAATGGTACTTGGTCACAGGGGGGAAAGTGATAAAAATGGAGAGAAAAAACTACATACAGGGTGTCAGCAAATTAATTTTGCACAAAATATTTTGACACTTATTGCTTGTGTCTCGTAAACCTTGTATATCTACATATTTATTCGTTTTTGTAAATATTTCAAACATAGAAAACACTATTATAAATAAATAATGGACATAGAAGGTCATACTTGAAAGCAGACTGATCCTGATAAATATATCTGATGAATTTTTCAATCTGGTATGCTGCCTTTTGACAATCAAAGTCCGTCGATTGAGTGTCATAAGGATTGAGACAACTGTGTCTGTCGCAAGTCAGAGACCAAGCAAGGTGCTTAGACATTTGCAACTAGATCTATGTGTCTTCAACCTAAACATGACAATGATACAATACTGGCACACCTAGAATGCATTTTAAGAACAATCTTCGCTTTAATTCAAACCAAAGAACATCTGGATCCAACATCATCAACTCTAACAGAACTACACTAGACACCAACGCATGAACTGACCCTGGTGCCTTCAGAACTAACACTGATACTCCAGAACTAACACTGACGCCCCAAGAACTAACACTTATACCACCAGAATTAACACTAATTCCCGAAATACTAGTAACGACCTTCAACGAACTAACACTGACACCCCAGAATATCTACAAAGATGTTGATACTACCTAGTTAAGTTCTATTCCATTGGACCAGTCGGTATTTTATTACTACATTGTATGTTATGTTGTCTTATTATATGTTATGTTGTCTTATTCTGGTTTTTTTTTTCATTGTGTAACAAAAAGTACATTTAAATATTTGCTAGACATTTAAAAAGTATAGGCTAAATGTGAATGACTCTGTGGCGTAGCCGTTATCATTAAGCACAGCAGGACTGTGCCTACACATGATTTAAAAACTGAAGAACCAAACACACCAAAATAATATGAAGGGACCTTGAAAAGAACAAACGATGCATCTAGAATGTGCCCAAATGTATCATAAAATGCTAAAACGCAGGCACCCCTGAACCTACAGTTGCCTATATAGTCCCCTATACCCCTCCGCTACAACTGAAAAAGGCCAGCTATTCAAATGTATGTAAAACATTTTTAGGCCAGCTTCACCATTGCATATATTCAATATATAGTCCTCCCTATAATGCCAGGTCACTTTTGTACATGTGTATTGCATGCGTCAATACAGTATAGTCATAGATGTATAGAAAACTAACAATAGGATTTGATCCATGCATCAGCTATCATGGGCGCTCAGGTGGAAAGAACTAAAAGTACAGCTGTGTCACCAAAAGTTTCGTCCCACTCTGCATGGTAAGAGTTTATTTATTGTTTTAAACACTTTATAATAGGCAAACCTTAAATGCATATGCTTATTTCACTAAAAATACACATTTTACATTTTTCATAAAATATGACCCTCAGTCACAATCTGTTCGAATTTCAAGACAACGAATATGAAATAAACTTATTCTTTTGTGACAGTTTGATAGGTATATAACTTATTTATGAGTATTTGAAGCCATTATATAAAATTGTCAGATACTATAGTCATAAAATGGCATTGGAATTTGGGCAAAATCCATAGCATAATGCCCGATGTCCTTTAAGGCCTGTTATAGTGATTTTGCAGATCAAAACATAAATTGCAAAAGTTAAAAAAAGAAATATTATCACGAAAAACAAAATCTGTCACTGCCTGTACACCATAAAATATAGCCACCTGTCTGCACTTAAATAATGTGCTCATACATTTTTCTTCCTGGAATTTCTCTAATACTTAGTTCATACATGATTTATTTTAGGTCGATTGTAAAGGAAGTTTAACAACTTATAATTAGAGAGTTTGAGATTTCAACCTTCGCCTTCCCCTTCAACGTCTCTTGCGAAGTTAACGTATAAAGTTGAAGTTCGGTTAAAATTCCTTGAGATTTCAAACTTTAGAATGGATCTTACTTCTTTTAATCCGCCCATTCAATTTATATGCAATTATGATCGTTTTTCTCGTGCATTTTGATATCAATTGTCCGAAAGTGCAGGACTTTTACAAGAGGCTTTAGAAATGAAAATTAAATAAAAACATTTCAATTAACATAATCATCGCATGGATATTAGTCCGATTACAAAAACAAACAAAAAATAATAATATATATATAAAATGTCAGTATACAATACATGATTGTAAATCATACATGAGAGGAAATAAAAATGATACTCATATCAACGTATTCTATTGCTGATAGTGTTCTTGAAAGATATTACAGAAAATATTTTTTAAACAAAAACATGAGACATTAACTACAACAAATGCATTTCTCGATATACTTTGAAGTTAAATATATGACATATAAAGCAAACGCAAAAGGCTGTTGACTAGTATTTCATAGTTTTTCTTAAAGTTGTTTTTAACTTTGAATTGGTACTTTGTACATCGAATTCTTTAGAAAACGCGTTTTACTTGTAGACTGTTCCTGTTGAAAATCTAACCTTTTAAAAGATATGTTGATAACATGAGCCAATATACAAAATTGATGAATACATTTACCAAGCGATTAGAAGCAAATGTAAGATACTCTCGTGATACCATACGTTTTGGCATCATAACCCTCAGTTTGACTCTGTATAATGCCAAACTATCAGACAGCACAATATAATCGTGCCAAGTCACCATGTGTCTAGCGAAACAATCAAGAACTGCTAGGTGGAGACGAAAATTGTCGCACAAAATAACATGTGGGCATATACACGTATTTCTTTGAATATACTATTTCATAAGTAAAGCATGTGCAGGTTAAAGAATTTTGGTTAGAGGGACACCAGCGGGGTCACCCATTCAGGGGGAGGGGGAGGGGTACGGGGGTAGTCACACCGATTTTCAAGACCGATTTTCTTTGTAAAATGTAAGAATCAAAGGGGGATTGACCCAAATGCCAAATGTAAAGAATGGAGCTCTCCCATACGGCTAACAGGAAACCTCTCGCATCATGATATCATAGATCTAAAATTGTCTAATACTTCAAAAAAATGCCGTCTTACTAGGACCATTTTGTTTATAATTAAAACGCAGTTGTCTTATTAAGTGTCCGGCAGAAACGGATTGATTTTATTTGGAAGTTAAAATAAAATGTTCGACAAAATGATAATCACGCGTTATCATTCATTTTTCAAGTAAAATGACTGTTATGCCATGTGCCTCCACCCTGATTTCAGTCTTTGATGCCGTGTATGTGGACAGAGTAGATGTACAAAGACTGAAGTTTTGACTTCCGTGATATCACATCTTCGGACGTTCAAAACTTCACTTCTTACGACAAAAATGCCCATCTTGTATAATCAATACCGCCTGAGGACACAAATATGCCGTAGAAGTTAAAGTTTGAACAAAATCTCAAAGTTTCTCAAAAATAGTTGATAACTTAATACTTCCAGGTTCAATTCAATGTATTTAGTTAAAATCATTAGCCAAACAAAACTTCAATATTCTTATACTTATTGATAGTGTTTCACATCAAATTTAGTCCAATTATACATATGGATAATCGAATAACTTAATAAGCAGAAATCCTGAAACTAAGCTTTTCATTTCACATAGTAATAAAACGAAGTCTTAGGCTTACTTGAAATTACATGGAAAACTTTAGTAGCAACGTCTGAAATAAATAAAATACACGCATATTGGTGACGTTTTACCCCAAATATATATGAGAGACGTTGAAGGGGAAGGCGAAGGTTGAAATCTCAAACTCTCTATTATCACTCTCGACACCTCATTCTTGATGGAATCCATCGCCACGGGGGTATGAGAGAAGAGGCAAGTTTCCCTTTTAATGATGAGCGCCAAGCAAGGGAGCTACTGGTACCATTTGACACGTCTTTGGTATGACGCGGCCTGGGATCGAAACCAAGACCTCCCGCACTCGAAGCGGACGCTCTACCACTAGGCTACCGAGGCAGTTAATAATACGCTAATACTTATCATATGTGGCTGCAATGCTAATGCTGTTCTCATCAACACAGAATTGTTAAGTTTAGCTTTGTTCAAATAGAAGAGCGGCTAATGATCTATTTCTGAAACGAAGTCCTTACCGAACAAATACCATTGGAACTTAGTTACTGCCAATACAATCGCTAAACACTCTTTCTCTCACATTGAGTAACCGTGTTCCCTAGGGAGCAATTTCCTATCAGCATACGCTACAGGTAATTTCACTAAAGCACATTCCTAAAGCAATACAGAACCCAAACGTACATTTGAAGCCGCTGTTTTAAGTATAAATGTCTTCTCCAAATCTGACAACTTCAAAAAAAGGAACGGAACAATTAAGCTATTCTTCAAAGCCTCTAAAGCCTTTTCCTGATTTTCATCCCATTGTACAAAATTTGGCTAAGCTATTTTTCGTCAAATTTGTGAGTGGAACTGCAATGGCGGCAACATTTGGGATAAACTTCATGTAAAAATTAAAAAATAAACATCTACACCTATGATCGTACTGCCTTCTTTTTTTTCGGTCTCTCGGCATTTTGTATTGCCTGTACCTTTTTTGGCACTGGTTCAAGTATTTGGTTACTTAATTGGTTTAACTGTTAGCTTAGCCTCCCTTAGTCTGGTTAACAACTCGGTAAGTGCTACAGCATTTTCTGGCCATGTAACTGTATACACCAGTATATCATCTATAAGACGTAGTGCTCAAGGTTTTTTTAAAGCCTTTCGAATCAGTCTGCAAAATCTTGTAGGGGCGTTAAAGGCCAAGATTGGTAGCCCTGGAGAACTATTCTGTGATTGTCTTTATTGCAAAGAAATTACCCCTGACCTTAACTGACCACAGCATGACTTCATGCTGTAACACATTCTCTCAGAAAATTAATGGTTTTATTACCTCCAAGAATTTTCTTGAATCTGTGTTTACAGGTACAGAGAATAGTTTGGGACCAAAAACAACAATAAACAAATAGAATGTTTTTACATGTACATGGGTATATGCATTTTACATAATACACACTATCCGTATTGTTGATATGATAATATTTATTATGGTGATTTATCTAATGCAGGTTAATCCACTTCCCTGTATGTTACTGTGAAATTATCAGTTTTCACCACAGTATGTGACTGTAAAATTACTGTGAAATTATCAGTTTTCACCATAGTATGTTACTGTAAAATTATAAGTTTTCACCACAAGTTTTATTCCCATTTGTGACCCATGTAAGCCTGTCCAGCTGGGTTGGGATACAATCCTCTTACAAATGTTAGCACACAATCTGGCATTATTTCACGTTTCCAGTACACAATGTTCTGAAGCTGTACCGCCTGCCTTTTTTTATTCTGATATGACTGTATATTCCATCCACCTAAATTGTTTATCACACTCCAGAATCTCTTATAAAGACTCTTTCTTATAGGAGGGTTGCATTCCGATGGTCCCTGTCCTTCACCTCCCAAATGCCGCTGTGAAACAACAACACAGGGATTCATGTAACAGTGAATGCATCGCATTTGGCCGGAGTCATCAGATGTGTCATCGCCATGTCCAGGGTCACCTCCATCTGGGTCCCCATTGCCCGATGGAACTGGGCAAAATAATGGAATTGCTTGATCATACTTCCTCTTCTTAGTCCTTTCTTTGACTGAAAGCAAAACATTTATAGTTAGTTGATGCATTATACTTTGCCATAGCTATGTCAGTTATTGGAGGGCAATTAATTCCCTTTCATTTAGACAAATTAAAATCAAAGTAATCTTGCAAAATGTACTCAAAAGCTAAGTGAATTATAAAAATGTTACATTTTTATATATTATGGAATTATCAAAACTAAGTGATATTGCACTTACCTTTTCTTGACCTGATTTCTATGTAATCCCAGTTATTTTGTTTGAACACTGATTTTATGGCATCACTTTGTTCTGCCGTCAGTTCTAGTGTAACCTGCCTTGTAACCATTTTGTGAATAAACAATCCTTACCTTTTACACATGACCTCTGTCTTTAGGGTCAGTGTAACAACAAAAATCTGGCCAATCAGTGTGTAGATAAAACATTTGGCAGGAAATTTGAATTAGAATGTTTGACAGGAAGTAAAGTTATAAGAAAGTTTTATTTCATGAAAAAAGAAAAGAAAGCTCTATCAAAGATTATTATTATTCAAGAAAAAGTTGAACACTGGAATTAATATTATATGCTGTTGATAAGTAAACATAATTCCTCTTGCATATGTTATGAAAATCAACAGAAGTAAACATGAGTTTGAAAGATATAACAAACATTTCTGTGAATGAAAACAACTTGAAAGGAGTGAAAAAACGAAAACGACTGAGCAATGGAAATATCAAGGAAAATCATTATGCAAAACCAAGAAAACAGTTCGAAAAAATAGTTTCAAGTGATTCAGAAAAACTTCTGTTTGAAGAAAAATGGGAAGAACTGAAAAATGTTAACAATTTGAAAACTACGAAGGATGTGTTTGAACACTTTTTGAACATAGATACCAAAACTCCTAGTGTACAGATATCTAAGGAAAAGAGTTTGACTGGGAATAATTTGTTGAGTAACTGTAAGAACGGAATGTTCATTTGTGAGTATCAAAGTTTGTTTGATTTGATAAACAGTGTATGTAATCATCAGGACACGTGTGAACATCATGCACGTCCCTTGGCTATAGTACAGTCAGGGCATATGGCAGAAGTACAGCTGCAATGTTCTGATGGTCATTCTATAAAGTGGAATTCTTCCAGCACATTGGGGTCACTTTATACAATAAATTACAGAATGATGTTAGCATACTTGTGTTCAGGCATTACACAGATACAGTATGAACGATTTAGTGAATTTGCTGACTTTGGCATATTAACTGACCACTTCAGATTGCAATCTGCCTTGACATTTTCTGCTATAATCAATGTCTTGGCCAAAGAATCTGTCCAGGTTGCTCTATGGGATGAGGTGCAAGTGTCGAAGGATAAAAAAGAAGAATGTATATCTGTTATGACTGATGCTCGCCATCACTGTCGAAATAATTCCTACCATACAGACCATGTAGCACTAGGACTATACTCGCATAAAGTTATCAATATCCAGCATATTACAAAAACACAGGACAGATGTACACAGCGGCATGAAACGTTAGGCTGTGAACAGATATACAGAGATTTTGAAAGACAAAATGTTACAGTTAGTGTCCATTCACATGACAGGAACTTATCTGTCAACAAAGCAATCCGTACAAAAAATAATGTAAAAAACTGCAATGAAAGATGACATGCCACAAAACCTGTGTCCAAGGGGATGAAGAATATTTCTTCAGGAGCGCGTAAAAACATGGGTGTTACTTGGCATCCAGAGTTGTCAGACAAAGCAGCTCGAGTAAGAAATCACCTATATTATGCAATCGACAACTGCCAAGGAAATGCCGCATTGTTACGTAATTTAATTGACAACTGCATACCACATTTTCAGAACAATCATCAAAATTGTCCAGAGGAATCTACATGCAAAAACATGGGATATGTTCCTGATTATACCATTCTCAGGGACCCAGTTGCTGTTCGACTTTTGCAGGACTTTCTTCATTCTCTCACTCTCTACAAAAATGCGCAGGATTATGCACTTTCTAAAGATACGTATTACGTTGAAAGTTTCAACAACTCTTGTTTAGTGTATTTGGATAAACGCATTCATTATAAGGACAGGAGCTACAAAACCAGAATTGATCTTGCTACACTAAGCTGGAATGAACATGAAGATAGGTCATACACATCCAGGTATAACCACCATCAAGTTCACCACAATAGACGCAATCTTGGTAAAAAACCTATAAGAAAAAAACACATAACTTTGTGTCAGACATATGGCAGCTTCTTGTAAGTGTGAAGGAAGATGGACAAGACATTCATGGTGTAAATATAGCTGACGAAAACGTTGATGATGTAGATCATTTTGATGAAAAAAAATAGGCTTCATGAGTAATAATTGATTTGTACATACATGCTGAAATACTGGACAATCGACTTTACAAAAAGATGACTTGTTCATTATAATATTTAATATTAATTATATCATTCTCTGTATTTATTTCTGCTATTTTATTATTTTATGTACATGTACTTTGGGGTTTTTTTTCTATTTATTTCTGCTATTATATTTTTTCATGTACTTTGTTTAGTCTCTTTCTAAAACGGTCCATTACAGAGCAATCTCTGTTTTCCAACTTGCCTTTCACAATGATTAAATGCTAGTTGTTTAGCCGTTGACTGTTTTCCGTCTGTCCGCAATAATCCTGTTTGCGCAATAGCACGTCTATTTATTATTTTGATTTTGACTAAACTTGTCTCCATAAAACCTTTGTTTGCTTCTTGAAGCAGTCATATTGGATCATTGCCACCGGATATATAGCTCCTAAAATGACATATGTTGCCCCCTTTCCCTGGGTAAGCGATCCAGGACCATTTGGTCCTTTAAATAATTGGCATATGCTAAGTTTACACAGACTTGAATCAATATTTGAACCTGGTAACTGTCTGATTTTTACAGTCAGCTCATTACCCTTGGTAAGATGTAGATATGATGCTAGATGGTGATCAAATTTGTGTAAAAGAGGACAAATTTTACTGATCTCTTTCTATAGACAAAATTTTCTATTCCAAAAATGGTACAGAGGTTATAAAGTACTCAAAATGTAGACCAGTCAAGAAAGAGATGGGAAATATATTATAGTTCCTACTGGTTGTTTTGTCTGTCTTGTATTGTCTGTTTTCTTGTTTGTTGTAAGCATTTTTCCTCCTCCTCCTCACGCCCCTTATTGCCCGCTCCTTTCCCTTGCATTTACGCTACTTTTTGAATCCCCTCCCCTTTACATTTAGTAAGTTTTCATGGCTCCCCTTTGTTTTGGCAGCCGAATCCTAAGACGTTACTTGGTTGTTTTTTTCCTACTTGTGTGGGTGCGTTTGTATGTTTGTGAGTCTATAACGGTGCCCTACTGTTTTCTTCTGTGTTGCTTGTTCGTTTTTCTATTTTCTATGTTATTCAGTTGATCATAAATGTATGTTTATCTTTGGTACATGAGTGTCTGCGCTATAGTGGTTTACGTTGTGGTGCGACTGTTTCTAAATAACATGACATTCCCTTGTATATTCGTACTCGTTCAACATTCCCCTTCGAGTCCCCCATCTCCACCCCCCCCCCACCCCCACCCCACCCCCGCGGCCCTATTTCGCCCTTTACTATTTCTTTCCCCTCCATCAACATTTTGCATGAATTAATATGTACTTGTTGGATGGTTGAAGCTACCCGTCTGAAATATTTTTCCAATACTGCTTCTTTTTGTTACTGGCAAATGCGTGGCTCTGGGGCTGTGTTTACGGTGCTCTGTGCTTCCGAGAAATCTACCCTTACCTATTATCTTTCATACAAAAGGTTTACCGGTTTCAAAATTTTGAAATCGTCCAAGCCCTAATTATAATTACTTCACTTTCATGAATTGTGCACCACCAGTGATGATCTACATAAATACAATTGTATCAACATGATGACCTAAGCAAAAGTCAGTCATATCATAAAACTCTTTACTATCATAAAAATATTAACCATGTGACTAACTTTAACTGAAACATCAAATGCCCTATTTTGTCAATTTTGAACAAAGTGATAAAATTCTGCAGAATAAAAAAATACAACAAATATTCAAAGGGAAAGCCATCCCTTGCCATTGTTACATGAATCACAAAATTATAACAAACTAAATATAAGCACACTTCCTCTTAATGAAATCTGAAAAAAAGCAGATCAAATGTGACTTTTGTACGAGGGGCGTTCAATATGTAATGTTACTCCGTATGTAGTTCCATAACCGCTGGTTATTTTTAGATTTGGTTTTCGGCACATTATAAAGCAATCTTTTGGGAACATAATGTTGTATAAATTAAAAAAATCGGCAGGTCCAAAGTAAAAATATAATCATTTGAGTGAGGTGTACTCAGGTATACTAGACCATAATTATAGAGTCTCAGAAAAATAGCATAACTTGTAAAATCACAACATTCTATCATTTTTCTACGAGGTACAGCAATTTGTGATGAGTTTGCGTTTGTTTCAAACTATTTATTGCATTTTTAATTTTACAACACAACTAGAAAATCTAAACTCGAGATTCATTCCATCTTGAATGGGTGTTGAGAGCGATTAATCGAAGTTGTAAGAACAAGTTTCGCAACCGTGAATTAAGGTACTAGTATCAACTTAAAATACAACAATTGTTCAAACGATGATTATCGTGCCTGACAAAATTGCAGAGGCTTATTGTACTCACCTTATCATTTTTCGAGTAAAAATATACACACTCGATTTAAATATGTTATAAACCTTTTTATTTTAGTTTTCATATGTTTTTATGAAGATCATGATTTGTTTTATCTGTTTAAACTGAAAATTGAACTATAGTTTTAGTTGTTGAATAGTAGAATCAAGGAATTGCATAATACAATCTCGATATTTTGGACATAAAATTGCCCAGTATACCCGAGTACACCTCACTCAAATGATTATAATTTTACTTTGAAGCTACCGATTTTTATGATTTATATAGCAATGGTTTGCCAATAAATTGCCCTGTAAAGTGCCGAAAACCGCGTCTAAAAATAATAAGTGGTTACGGAACTACATACGGAGTAACATTACATATTGAACGCCCCTCGTACATTGGGTACATGTCTAATATGCCTGAAGATTAAATGAAGATTCATTATTAACAGTAAGAGATATAAACTTTGACAAATAAGGCTATGTACCAATAAAAGAAATGGTTCTTTGTTTCATATAAAATTCAGCTACTTCAGAACAATTTTATTACAGTTTCCAGATTTTCACTCCGGCGTAGACTTATTTTCCACAAGATATCCATACATTTTCTTCAAGAAAACGAAAGTTAAAAACGGGGCTTGGAATAATATGCAGTGAAATGCAAGTCAGCTGAAGTCGCATTTCAGAAAGCGGTCAGCGGAATAAACACCTTACTCTCGTTTTCAAGTAAACAATTCGAAAGCATATGAATATTAGCATAAAAGTGTCTGCTATATTATGCATAATTCATTCCACGAGTGAAATAAAGCCCATTTGGTCCCCGATTTACGCGCAAATGCGCAAAAAAATGGAAAAAATAGGATCTATTTATAAGGGACTTCTTTCGACTACACAACGAAAGCACATTTTTGACCCAATTACTGCAATATAACCTACAAGGGGTATACTTTATTTAATTATCGGCAATTTTTGCATTTATTTCTCGGAAAACCTTTATTAAAGACAACCTGCGCAGTTCCATTTACAAATCATAAGTTTAAGTCGAGAAATTTGCGTTTTTCTAAGTCCACCCCATGTCCGAGTTTTGGCCAAAAATGTCACATCATGTGCAAGTTTTTGCATTTTCCCGTGCTTTACAATAGTTCAACCAATGTTTTGAGGCTCAGAAGGTAAAATAAGCACTATTTCATTTAAAATGCCACGGATTTAACCAATTCATCGTGATTTCATGTCTAAATCATACAAATACGGGATTTGTTCTACACCAGATTAAGCAAAATTATCACCCCATGTGCGAAAATTTGGCCAAAAATAAAATTCCAAAAATCAGTCTCTGTTTTGTGCTCAAATGTCGTTAAACGTGATTAGAAATAGAATTATGAAATTCCGCTATGTCTACTGGCACTTTGAGAAAAATATCTGATTTGTCACTGATAGGCAATATACCAATAAAAAATTGTTCTTTGTTTTATATAAAATTCAGCTACTTCAGAACACTTTTGTTACAGCTTCTAGATTTTCGCTCCGGTGAAGATCTATTTTCCACAAGATATCCATATATTTTCTTTAAGAAAACGAAAAGAAAAAGGGTTGTTGAATAGTATGCAGTGAAATGCACGTCAATTGAAGTCAGATACCCCCATATTGCCGTATTTCAGAAAGCGGTCCGAAGAATAAACACCCTACTATCGTTTTCAAGTAAACAACTCGAAAACATGCGAATATAAGCATGAAAAGTGTCCTATTGTATGTAAAATTCATTCAACGAGCTCGAGTGAAATAATGCCCATTTGGCCCTCGAAAAAATAGGATCTATTTATTAGAGACTTCTTTCGACTACACTACTGAAGCACATTTTTGACCAAATTACTGAAATAAAACAATAAGCATTAGAATTGATAGTCACATTAATTTGTCAATAAAATATACCAAAGTCAAATCTTAACATCTCAGTCATAAGCTATAAATTTTAAATGTATATTTCTTTTGGTTTAGTCAAAATAATGTATTCTCTTGTAGAAAAAATGAAAAGAAAACAGTATATTCACATGTGCAAATATCAAACAGATTTCTTACGTGCGACAAGACCCCATTTTTAATTAGCAACAAAAGTAAGAATCATTTATCGCAATTTTTAGAGTATATCATAGCAGGAAAACAAAATCATAACAGAAGAAAAAAAAGGACTTGGAAGGGAATTGGCATAGACTTACTGTCGTTTCAAATGACATTTTACGATATGCTGACCAACACAGCAGTGCTGTATACGATCTCTTGACCCATCAGTCCTTATTAACTGCATTCAGAAATCCTTACGTTGTTTTATCGAGTTAATATCTGGCTAGTGGCATGGAAGTCAAAAACGTTCCTTAATATATGGGAATAAATAGCTTAACGAGTAGGTGTTTAACTGTACATCAGTTGCATCCCTCTGTTTACCTGCACACATGTTTTTATTACAGAAAAACAAAATACAATGTATAATGGTTTGTAACTTGAGCTGAATAAAAAAAAATATTTAAGCGAAAAATGCTTTACTTGTATTACACAGACTATTCTCTAATTTATGGCTATTAAATACCATTCCTTGCTGGAACATTTTTATAACAAATAAATTTAACACTCCCAGTTAAGGCATCTAAGAACGTTCTCCATCAGATGCACTGTCGTTGTTAGAACGTATATACCAATATGGCTTGTTGCCCTCGAAAAGACTAATGATTTGAGCTCTTTTTGAACGGAAACTCAACCATTATGACATTTTATGTGCCTATAAAACCACTGACTAAAATTTCAGGATAATAACCCGGAATGCATTCTGATTCTGTATACATTATTTCCATACGCAGTACATGGTGATCTAAAAAAAAATGCCCAATTCATGTATAAAATAAAGAAAAATACAAATTGTAGAAATTTAATAAGATTTTTTTTTAGAAATAAATATCTTGTTCAAAAATAATATTTGGTACGTTAGAAGTTTTGTTAAGTGTATATCTATGTGTATGCAGTGCTAGGGTCATTTAGAAATGAGACAAAATATAACACGCTACAAAATAAAGTTTAGTGTTTATAAAAATGATAGAATATCTCCATCTTTTTACGAAATTCGTATGCCTAGCCGTGGTGAATATGTCTATGTTAAACGCTAATAATATTTCTTGTAAAACTCGACATATGAGATTAGTTATCACTCAGTTAAACTACTGTCGTGTTAGACATCCGCTGCTGAACAATATGGCTATTTAAGCTTTGTGTAAAAGGTAACTGAGACTATAATATTTGCCGGATATCATAATGACAACCATTAACCGAAACAACTTTAATAATTAGAGCTGTTTAGAAAGAGTCACTTCGGGTCTTCATATTGCAACACATACTTCTCAGTATTCCAATGCAAGTGCTCATGCAGAAAACAAGGTTCAAATCCTTCATGAGATTCGAAAGATTCGGTCATTTTCGTTTAGTAAAATGAAAATGTCTGTCGTAATACCAGCCCGTCAAAACGGAGCGGAATAATGTTTGAAGCATGGCTGTAACTTGTTCTTAATGATAAAATAACTGTTACACTGGATATAATTGTTTCTAAATTCATGAATTTGTATTTGTATAAAACCCTTTTATTTCAGGTAAATCTTTATCCAGCTTTGTCAGCAGTTGTCTTGCTTTTGCGACAGCATCCAAGCTAGAATTGGCCAAAATTACATTTTCCAGCCCAGCTGTCCAAGTGTTGTGGTAGTTAGAAATTTTTCGCCGTTTGTTGTCTATATAGACGTGTGGAATGGCGAGGAGAGTTGATAAAATATGCCCATGAAGGCGATCTGTGATCACTATTCGCCCTCTTTGCAGAAACATCATGCCGTTTGTTGCCATAAGAAACGTATCCTCCATTGACGAAGTGCCTCTCGGTGTTTTCCAATTTAACCAATCAGAAACATGCATACGTAAGTTTATCGGGGCTTCAGGTGTTTCATATACTGGTGATTCTGCATCATCGCGTTTGAGCCAAAGTATATCATAAATTGGTTGCATGAATCGAGGCGTAAATCCAATCTGATAAGCCATATCGGGCGACAATAAAGAACGCACTTTAGGGAAAAAAGTTTTTCCAAGCATGTACGAGATTTTATCTCTCCATATGAATGTTAAATTACCGTGCATTGCATACAATTTCTTGCAAAAATTGAGATGGGACTGTTGATTGAAATATAAAATAGTTTGTGGAAACATAATAATATTGAATCGCAAGAAACGTGGAATCACATCTGAACGCCCGTGATCACCTTGTTTATAACCTATTACATCCCCACCACCTTGTAAAAGAATTATAAGTTCGTTATCAGTATAATTCCTGCTCAATACTTGTGCTTTATTTAAATCCTGTTTCTTACAACGGTATTTACATGCAAAAATGACATCTATATTTAGTTTCCGTAAGAGGATAACTTCTCCTACAACTAAAGCTGAATCGCCTTTATTTTCAGACGGAAAATAATTGAAAAGCATTGCGTATTTATATCTGCCCAACAAGGATTTGAATATATTATTATGTATTCTTTGAGCTTCTTCGATAACATCCGGCCTTCTTGTAAGTAAAGGAGATAATTTATTTGCTTCTTCCGGATTTTGGACAAGATCTATCGAAAAGAAATCGTCGATGCTAAAGTTGAGTCGTTTTGAAAGAGATAAATTACGACTATATGTCATTGAATTCGTGAAAAAAGCAGAAGAAGAGCCAACTATTCCATAGCTTGCCAGAAACACCAAGACTAAACTAGCAGCCGATATGCATATGATGGAAAGCTTGTTCCTCATTGTATCTGAAAAAAAGAAACAAGAATATTTCAGTGTATGCATTGGTGTGTAATAAACACACACCTGAAAAAGTAAACTTTTCACACAGCGAGGTCTAAACAAATAATAAAGAACGCAATAATCTGATTATTCATGTCACCCCATACTCTTTTCAATTTGTTCCATGGCTACCCATTATAATTCAATATTTTCTTGCAACTTATTGAAATAATTCCGTCTCCCAGTACTTTGGACATACCATGATGTCTGGTACTATATAAAGCAAGTATACCTATTGATTCAAATCAGACTGCAGGTAAAAGTTATGTTGTAGCAGTAGATGAATTGTGAAAATGAACTGTCAAAATTGGATTTAAAGGACATCGTACAATTTGGTGCCATTTGGTCCTCATTTTCAACCCTGAATACATCACTCCGTATTTTACGATACAATAACCCAGGTAAGTACAATGTACTGATATTGATATATAAATCAGTCTAGATATTGACCACTACATGCAGAAACATACCGTCTGTTTATACCTGTCCTGATTTATACACAATAGAGTGATCAAGGTTGATATGAAAACGCATGGCTGATTTCAATGAAACGTGGTGTACTACATGTATAAGTTTTATTACGCTTTGATATTTTCTGTGCAGTTTTTATAGAAAATTATCTTAAACTCTTAAATAAAACATGTTTTCTGCTAAACTATATTTTAAATGTGTATCAAAATTGTAATTACTTAATCCTAGATCATTACTAAATAAAAAAAGGTACTCAAACTATTTTTATATGTGTCAATAATCACGATACACCAAGCATATCTATTTTTTGGGAAATAAAAGTACTACCACCCAATGCATCAGAAAATATTACATCTAACACATAATGCTGATTATTGATATATACACATATTCCATTAGTGGCTTTTTGATGCACTTGGGGCGTGGGGGGGGGGGGGGGGGAGTGTGGGTGTCATGCCATTTGAAATTGAAACTGTATATGAAATATAAGAGGAAAGTACTCAGTCATTTTTTAGCAGTTTTTTTTTTTGTGAATGAAGACATTGTGGGGTCGTTTTTATTCATTATCAGTGCCATATTTTTCTTTCCATAGAAGTTTAGTAAAACATTTATTTCTAAGGTTACTTGAGGAGAATGGTAATTGAAATCACACAATGTCCTCATCATGGTGAAAGTTGTTAGATTCATATCATGATCTCACTGCCATGTTTTCGTGTGATTACAGCGTTTGCCCTTCATCTAAGTGTGTTCGAAACCTTGCTTTGTCTGTTGTCTGTAGAGTCCTTTTTATGAGGAAGCCACAGTCACACACTAACATTTATCCTACCTTCATGAAATATAAAGGAAAAAAATCTAGGATTATAATAAATATTGCTTTATCAGGTTAGTTGGGAATAAATGAATCTCTACATTTGTCACTATTTGCTGGACTTCTTTTGTGGTTATTTTTCGAAACAATCATTTTATTGTGGGTAACTGCTAAAGACAAGGATTGATCCACTAGAGTTTTATAAACACGCTTTTTATTAGGTTCGTGATACCGGCACGAAAAAACTGTATTTCCATTTACCAGAAGAAGTTCTTATAACGGAATCACCGAAGGAAACGGAAGCTGTGTCATCCAGAGCGTTTACAGAAGATTCTGATTCCTGCATTTAAATCATGAAATATTACACTTGGGAAGGAATGTTATATTGAATCAGATCGAAACGGCTTTCTTTTTT
Organism: Mercenaria mercenaria; assembly: GCF_021730395.1. Taxonomy (NCBI): domain Eukaryota; kingdom Metazoa; phylum Mollusca; class Bivalvia; order Venerida; family Veneridae; genus Mercenaria; species Mercenaria mercenaria. The sequence continues at coordinate 61,516 of NW_026463719.1, forward strand.
GTCTATGAAGTGGCGTTATGACTTGTAGATAACTTAAATCAGGTGTAACGTTTGCTCGGTGAGAATAGGTATCCGATTTGCAACTGAATTTCGGATGAAATATGGCAGCAAGTTCAAGTTATAACTTCGTTTTCGCAATAGTCTATACAGAAGTCGGACATAAAACACAGGGTTTTCATTAGAGATTTTCCTCTTATAATGTAATGGATTTTATCAAGAACTATTCTTACAAAGGAGACTGTGTATATTGACCACACACGTTAATGGTTTATGATTTTAATTCTTTTTAAGTTTTCTTTTTTCTCTTTTTACAGGCAGACACACACATAGTTGATGCGTAATTTTGATAAAAGTGATTTTACATAAAACTGATTATAAATCAGAAGGTAGGTTAAATATAGTTTAAAGCTTTACATTTTTTCAATGTCCATGACTTACCCAATAAACTAGATTGATAAGACCGTAACCTAATAATCTCTATGCGCATAGGCGTGTGATATTCCGTCTCGAGATTTTATAGTATGTTCAAGACACCACTGCGTGGGGATGTTGTCGACAAACTTTATACGGATCAGAGCCATGAAAATCTTACAAGTGTTTCGGGAATCAGCATTAAAATATTTTATTGAAAGATGCTATGACAACCATTTCGAGACACACTGCATCTTTTTACAATTTGATAGTGTCTGACGGAACAGGTGGAAAACTTAATGAAATACAGTCTTTACAGCTCACTGGGATTGGGCTGCTTTGATACCTGTCTTCTGGCCTGTTCCGTCGGGCATTTCTTGTTGCTCTGCTATCTGCAAAGGCATTGAGTATATGATACTAAAGACTTTCTTTTTTACACGAGCACTTTTTTGTTTAACGTATTGGGAATATCTTGACAATGATTACGTTTACTTACACTGACCTGTAACGCTGGGACAAAGAGTTTGCGCTCATTTACCTAGTTTAAGCTCTCAGAGGTGATTGTGCTACTAACCGTTCCGAGGCGGTGTCACATTGTGTTCCTTAATTATTTTCAATTATTTTTGTCATGTTATCTATTTGTTATACATAAATACAGCTTACGCCGATGTGAGTTTTGAGAGGCTATGGTAGCTATGATTTTTGTTAACAGTCGGCAATTTCCATGTGATTACGTATTCTCTTTACTTAAGGTTGCTCAACCTGCACATAAAACCGAAAATACCGAGGTTGCATACGAGGGCAAATTATATTCCGATTGTTGGATCCACTATATTATGAAAACTCTTGTTAACATTCTACTGTCACTTCGACTTCATAAAGTATTGGAGTCAATGTGTAAGAAAACCATAAGCACCAATTCTAATAAAATAAATCATTTTGCATCCATATGTTGAAGTACATTTCAGATTGCTTTCCTGTGTATCTAAGCATTATAATAAACTCTCATATACATTTAAAAAAAAACAAAAAACAATAAAACGAGATAACGAGATAGGTACTTGTATATTTTGTCTCTAAATCTATCTTGGCTGTGCATATTTCAGTTTCATGTCTTTCGGACAAAGTATATACCGCCACACCTGTTACACAAATGAAAAGTCCGATGAAATTCGATGTAGAAGCAGTCCTAGATCCTGCCATGTACAGAAATCCTATAACTGAAAACCTTTTCAAGATGTTTCCAAATGCATGGCCTACAACGGAGCATTGTTTCAACACTATTACTGTTGATATATAAGAGTAACTTACATGGAACAGAGAGGAGCCGATGAGTAGACTATATATATAAAGACTTCCGGAAGGTACAATTTTAACATATAAATAATACACCACCACAATTGCTGCAATAGTTAAGGAAACAAGTACGCTCAAACTAAGTCTTAAATTGTAAATGCGGAATTGAGATTTTGATAAATGATTCTTTTTCATATAAACATTTCTTAAAGACAAAAATATATTCGATATGAATGCCAAAATAACACCATTGGATGCGTTAAAATGACGAGTTTTATCATCTGCACCGAATTCAATGGCACCATAAACAACAGCTGGGATGCTAATCCATTGTAAGAATGATAATCTAACACCAAGAAGCAATCTTTGTAACAGTGCACTGGTTAAAGGTTCCATGAGTTTGATGGCAAATGTAGACGCTGCGTACGTGAAAGACATGCTCCAGTTTGTTGCCAACGCTGCACATGTATGCGTGGCGAAAATGAGATACTTGTTCGTCGTCTCTTCTGTATCACTTTTATCATAAACTTGTGTAAATGCCAAGCAAAATATTATTTGCATTCCTGTAAGAACAGTCACATGATAACTAAATCCAGCCGTGAAAGGCACAGTTTCCTTTAGGTACAGCTTGGCACAAAAATGACAAGCAAAAGATGTTACCGTCCAAACAACGAAAACAACCAACGATCTCAGGAATGACGTCTCCATCTGTAAAATAAAAAAGAAAATGCGTATGCGTCTTTTTCGTACGTAGTACTATCACTTGTTGTATGAATCTGGAGTGTATGGGAACATTTTACTTTACAGCTTTACATTGTATTGGTTACGAGGTCATAAACAGATAGATTGAATATATATATATACAATCATGTACTCGCATTGCGACAAAAGATACTTAATTATCTCTTATGGAAAAAGGATTTGACTGTCAATTACCTGTGGCCGAATATTACGACAATATTTGATATTTACATGAAAATGTGGCGCATAAAGCGAAGTGCGTTTCACAAAAACTTACTAACAAAAAGTGGAATAAGAAGATTCTTAATCAAATTTTTAGTATATTTGACGTTTACAAATAATTTATGAATTTTCTGAGAATTCAAATCTGTGGTAAGGATTGAAGACCTCTAGATAAGACTAGTTCTAAAATATAAGATTTTCATTGACCTAATTCCTTATAATATCTTTTCTATAGATAAAACGAGAATAAAACAGAATATCAGAACAAATCATTCGGCAAATTCATATGCAACAATACCAATTTTCTACTTCTGACCATGTATCAGAAGAGTAAAAACATAAATATTATAAAGGACATCTATCATACAGACACAAATAAATTATAAAAAAGCATAGAATATATGAATACAAAATTAAATGCGTACTTGTTAACGTTACTTTTCTTTTCAGTCCGGCATGAAGAATCCATATCGAGGGGTGAATGCCACAAAGTGCTAAGTGCATTTCATGAAATTTTACAGGAGAAGGAAAAAACATTCCTGTTGCTTTATAAGTAGCTGTTGTATTATTTTTAAATCTGATTGAAAACTTTATTTTTTTAGATCTAGTGGAATTTTTAAAGAAATGTCTGACAGAAAAGAAATGTTAATCAAAATGTCACTTGGAACTTTTTCGCACTCTAAATAGATACAAATTTGCAAAAAGTAAGCGCGACAAAATTCTAAGTGATTTTATATTTTATTTTCAAAGGGACATAACATTTTTGTACCCAGTTTTTTGTAGTGTTTGAAATCATTGAATAAAATGAACCTTACTAAAACCATGTCACTTAAAAAATTTTTGCAGTCATTTCTGTTTACTATTATAAAACTTTTCGAGAGTTTCGAGTTTATGCGGTAGAAAGCTGCATTTTATGATTCTGATACAAAAATCAAAAAAGAAATCTAAAATTCCCCATAGGGAAAAGGAGTAAATTATTTTTTTCTAGATTTCAGGGGAGATAACTCATGAAAAACCTAAATTTTCAGGGGAGGTAATGTAAAGGAAATTTTTAAGAAATTCTGTCACTATATAACTTGTCAATATGCACGTTATTTCTACCGTTTGACTTTTTCAAAGCTTACATTATCAAGTTGTTTGTACGATTTTGGTAAAATTGAGGCCTATTACAGGTAGTCATCCTTAAGTGAACTGGGAAATGACAAAACGATGAGCAATGAATCTAAATTCCAGGCCAAGATGAACTTATTCGTATATTCTTATGATTTAGTCATATACAATGAAAAATGCTACAGTACAGCAGTGATTCACATCCAATGCAAAAACAAGGCCTTTGCAAAATATACTTTTTATCTTTGCCAAATATTTGCCATAACCTTTGCAGAACAGTTGCAGCACATGACTGCTGAATATATTCCACAGACGAGTAGAAATGGAACGAAACGTGCAATTATTCTGCAAAGCTTTTGTAAATATACACTACGAACACATAATGCAAATACTTCGCAAACGATTTACACGAGGGGGTGTTTCATTTGTACACCTGACCCAAGAGGCAAGATTTACAAACGTTAGTCAGAACTAGTGCAGTTGAACATACAGAAATACTTTTTGAGTTCAAATAGTTATATTTCACTAATGTATACTTTTCCTGGTCCTCATTTAGATATAACATCTTGAGACAAATGTTTGAAATAAAAAAAGTCAGACAATTTCATCTGGAGAACTTTAAATGCATTCTGTCTCTTAGCACTTTTTCATAGTAAACAATACTTGGTTTACAGCCACATGTTTACTGTGAAAAGTAACAAGTAAAAAAGAAGAAGTAAAATCAACTGCTTGTCAAAAAAAAATATTCGTTTAAACCAGATACTGATAATGATATCATACTTAAAAGAAACCAACTAAATGGCACAATTATTGAAAAATATTTGTCACTTGGTACATATACTGAGTGCAAACTTGATAAACTTTAAGTTCGGTGCGAATTAGCGCCAAGTGACGTTAGGCACTTAGCATTGTGTCGCATTCAAATGGTATATCATTTTCACTTAGCACTTTTTGACCATTTTGTCATAAATTCATTTAAAGACTTGCTATAATCTTGATATTTTTACAGGACTTGGGCAAGGTCATAAACAGTTGATATATGAAAAACAGTGATTTTTTACAATAAATGTCACTTAGGACTGTGTCGCATTCACCCCTCGATATATTCTTATGTTATATTCAGCAAAGCGAAATGCTACATGTGTATCTGCCTTTATTTATGCTCGACTACTTACTCAGTAGTTACAATCACCAATAAACTGTTCATACATACAAGCCTATAAAATGTATGGATAAACATTTAGGATGCTTAATTGTGAACATAATATTTCTATTTGAACTTGAGATGTGATGTCTGGCCTGAAGAACTAGATGAATACCCTTATGTAAAGCAGAGTCAAATCAAGTCTGCCTTTAATATGCGAAAACTACTACAAGCCATCAGTAATTATTGCTATCAAGAAGCTCGACATGCATGTAATGGTGGATGGGAGAATAAACAAATACTCAAAGTAATTGTTATGTTGTCAACTTCATGCGAAGACTAATGAGTTGGCAATCACTTAAAAGGTGCATTGAAAACAAGAGAAAATCGTGAATTGCAAAAAGAATACGCGGTAAAATAACTTCCCGGGAACTGCAGACAAAATATATATCAGACGATGAAAAACGTGAATAATTTCATTTACTCAAAACTCTTTAGTGTAAATCAGATGTTGACTAATTCCATGTTCCTAACTACAAAAGCAACAAAAATGGAATATAGGAACATATCTTAGTATTTTAAAGCATAAACAGAGAGGGTAATTGTAATGTAATAAATTCAAAAGATTCATTTAGAAATATCCAACGTTTACATAGCGCTTGCTAAAGTGAAAACAGCACATCCAAAAGTAAATGTCTCATAGATACAGTGTTCAAAAAGACAGTCGAAGCAATAGTGCATGACTAAGATAAAACAGTTCACGCTTTCTAAACACGGTCAAAGTGAAAGGTCATTAAAAAGCAAATGCTTTCACAGCAGGACCAAATACCACTTTTCAAACACAGCGCATGCTTCAACAACACTACCAAAGTAAACATCCACCGATTTAACAGCACAACTGACGGAAAGTGGCCAAATAGCTCGACATTCAAAAACACATACATATCTTTCATTGCAGTTCTTACCAAGTCTTATATAAATTACATATCCGTCTTACAATCTACATTAAGCTACAACTTGCCCACCATCTGAAAACATAAATTTACATATCAAACATTTCTGTAAATGGATAGAACTCGACACAAATAAATAAGACAACCCTTCAAAGTTCAGGAAAAGTGAAACGGCTAAAGGTTTCGCATCACGGATAGTATAACCCATTCGAAATACAAAATAAATAAGCATATAATGTTATCAAACTTCTGGAACTTTCTGAAATATATATCCACTAAAACGATATTCGTAAAACTAATCACAACATTTGAAAGTAACTCTTAATATATGAAACACTTTAATTTGGCTAGTCAGCACTAGTCAGCACTTAACCAGTAAAACAATCAAAATAGTCCATCGTTTTGAAGTACGGTTAAAAAAAAAACGGACACAACTTTCTAAGCAACATTGAGTTTAAGCATGTAACACTTAACCATACAAATACTATGCAACAATAACAACCAGTGTTTTCGCTTATCTTTTGGCAGCAAGTTTGGAACGACTCCATGTATTAGAAATATACACTTATCTATTTATGATTAGTCCAATAACTCTGCAGAATATTATCTAAAGAGAAAGTAGCATGCATTATACACAACTAGGGTTGGTAGTGATCAATTGTGTGAAGTTTCATTAAATTGTATGCAAGGGTTCAGGTGATTATTGTTTGTTTGTTTGTTTTGGGTTTACCGCCGTTTTTCAACAGTATTTCAGTCTGTTAACCTAACCAGTGTTCCTGGATTCTGTACCAGTACAGACCTGTTCTCCGCAAGTAACTGCCAACTTCCCCACATGAATCAAAGGTGGATGACTAATGATTTCAGGCACAGTGTCGTTTATCAAATAGTCACGGAGAACATACGCCCCGCCCGAGGATCGAACTCACGACCCCGCTATACGTAGACCAACGCACTGACCTACTGAGCTAAGCGGGCGGGCTGTTCAGGTGATTAGGCATGCATAATATTGCATATGCAGACCGTATGTATATAGTATAATAACAAAAAGAACAAAGTCCCGGAAAGTCACTTCTGTGAAGTTTCATTAAATTATATGCAAGGGTTCAGGGGACTGGGCATGCATAATATTGCATATGCGGACTATATGTATATAGTATAATAATAACAACAAAAAGTCCCCTAACTGTGCAGATTTTTTTCTGAAAGAACCTAAAATGCGCCATGTGCAACTACTGTTGTTATTGATCACTTGTATGAAGATTAAGTTATGTCAATGGGATGAGGAGAGATGGTGCGCGGAAGATTATGTCTGAAGACAGAGAGACGGACGGACAGACGGACAACCTAAAACTAGTATACCACTACAATTTCGAAATTATTAGTATCAAGGTAAAACTAAGAAAACAAAACAGACAAAAAAAAAAAATCTGAAAACCTATGAAGCCGAATGACTGTAAATGTAGCTCTACACAGTAACTTCATGTATAAACACTAGAAAAAGTTTCTTATGTAGATATGTTTTAGTATAAACGTTCACTGGATATTTTAGAAAACCTCATTTTCTTTTCAGTAATGTGTTTTTAAAGAATTTTGGCAGAGTTGTTTGTACTTTAAAATTGGATTTCCTGACTGTCATTTCAGTAATTCTGTATAACAAAATTAATTATCATATATTTGTTAGCCAGAAGAATTTAAGAAAAATCATTTAAATGTTGAGCATGTGACTTGATACTCATCCTGGGCTGAAACTGTTTTGCAGAGAATAAAATGAAATAGTTTTGACAGCTATTTCCAATTTTCAATAATTACTTAATATATTACTCATACTGTATATCAGTCACCCTTGAGGGACTATCATACGGCTCATACATGTTTTACAAAGAGCTCTTGTTTGGTTTAAACACTATTTTCAGCAGATATACAACATGCATACATTTATTATTATTATTATTATTATTATTATTATATACCACATTTATATAGCACTCTTTTCATATAAAAAACACGTTCAAAAGTCCTTTACATAAAAACCATTTATAAAATGCTTAATAAAAATGGTAATTGAACTATTATAGAAAGAATTTAAAATGGCATTACGGTAATAAGATACCTAGCATTTTAAATTTAAGGTAAGCAGATCAAAACATGAAACAAAATACAATATCGTAAAAACATAAACTGACCTGTTAAAGACACAGATTAGAGCAGAATAGAACAGAAGTTATCTTACATTTTGAACAGACAGAAATTAACCAGTATGATGCCTGTGAAATGCATCACGGCATGAAAACCGTCCCGGGCGATTTTCTCAGTCTCCACCCAAACGGTCCGGAGAACATCCATGCTACATCCCACAGAAAAAAAAACAAAAAAAAAACACTATTTATATTTTTCTGTCACACTAGAGTTCTTGATTAGAATTGATTGGTAATTAATGAGATTAGTTCACCTGCTGTCTGAAAGCTCTTGTCACCAAATCGCACTGTCCGACATTTGAGCATCACTAGATTTTATGCATTATTCTGCGATCTCAGATTTCTGGATGGCGTATATATTTCCAACCTGTTCACTACATACGCTGGTGACTGACCTTCGAGTGCCTTATATGTATATATTTACACAAATCAAGGATTGAGTAGAAAGCTAAGCTTATTTAGAAACGCGTTCGTTATAGATAGCAGGGATAGCTGGTAACTTGGAAAATAAAATATTTTTAAACTAGGGAAAACATACAAATGAAACATGCATATCAATAATACATTACCAAAGCTAGACAAATATTTATCTTATTTTGTTTATTTAAAGACGGTTATGTATTTACTTCACATACCTAAAATTACTTACATTTGTTTTGTTGTCAGTCTACATTTTTAGCTGAGTGATATTTGATGGAAGTAAAAAGGAGAATGTGGTAGAGATATAGGTAGAGAAATGTAGAGATATGGTCACGTACACAAGCTGGAAGTGTGGTTGGTTCTAAAATTATCAGAATGGAAAAGGTATCATCGAAAGATGACCCCTATTGATTTTGAGATCAGTAGGTCAAAAGTCAAGGTCACATTGACCAGGAATAGTAAAACGGTTTCCGGGCAATAACTCAAGAATGCTTTGGCCTAGGATCAGAAAATTTGATAGGGAGATTAGTCATGACCAGCAGATGACCCGTATTGTTTTTGAGGTCAGTGAGGTTACAGTAACTCTGAACAGTTAATAAAATCTGTAAAAGGATCCCTTGGAAGCAAAGAATACAACCAAAAAGAATAATAGCAGACTCGGTTTGATTGAGTCTGTTCATGAGAGGTAATAAAATGTGCAAAACAAAAATATTTCCAGACATCTACTTGAGAATGCTTGGGCCTAGGATTACGAAACTTGATAGGGGTGTTGGTCATGATCAGTAAATGATCCCTATAGATTTTGAGGTCAGTAGGCAAAAGGTCAACGTCTCATGACCCGGAAAAGCTAAACCCTCTTCTGAAGATACCTTGAGAACTTTTTGGCCTAGGATCATGAAATTTAACAGGGATGTTGATTTTCCCAAGCTGATGACCTTGTGGATTTTGAGGTCAAGATCACATTGAACCAAAACGGTAGAATTTTTGTTTACAGTGAGTAAGTAATTTCTGTTCCTTGTGCAATTACTGAATGCATCATGGGAGCATTTTGTGTTCCACGAGCTCTTGTTTACTATAATATCATTAACTGTAGACAAGAGGACATATAACTCTATCAAGTATTTTGGCTGATTTATGGCCCTATTTGGACTTGAAAATTGCTTAAGTTTTCTTACCAGTGCACATCTTGTCAAAACTGTTTGACATTTTGGCTTTGAAACTATTATAACATATTCATCAGCATAAATACAAATCTGTAATTTGGCGTATGTAAGTCTGTCAAAGATTTTGGCCGAATTTTCGGTCCTTTTTGGACTTAGAAATGGGTTACACTTTTCATACACTAGTCATTCCATATTGTGTGAAAATTGTTTGACATACAGCTTTGAAACGTCTAACACTAGTTTACTATAATAGTCTCCATAAGTATGCATCCAGTACTGTATAACTAGAATTTTTTGCTCAGTTTGATCGGTTTGACATGAAAATTAGTACAATTTCTGGTACCAGTCCATGTTTTGTCTTAACTGTTTGATATATGGCTTTAAAAATTTGAACAATTGTATTTGTTAAGCTTTTCATACCATTTCATTTTGTGTAAACTGTTTCACATATGCCTTTGAAACATTGTATACATGTCGACCATTTTTAGCCTCGTTTGTGTTGACCAAATATTTACATCAATTTTTCAAGTAGTCAAGTGTCCTGTTTACAGACAGCTTTTGTGATATATCAAGAGCACATAATTCCAGACATACTGGTCTGATCACACCAAAAATCGATTTATTCCAAGATGTTGTACTCATATACATTGCCATCGATTTTTGATCAAAATTGTTATAAAAATGTACAAGCTAGAGCTTTAAAATTGTCAAATATTGCAATGTTTTATATAACAGGGACAGATTACTCTAAGCTTACTAGTCTGATAGTACCCAAAATCTAGCTTTTGCAAGACCCTTTGGCCATACGCATTGTGTTTAAGTTTATTCACGATTTCTTTGAATAAAAAAAATACAGTTGTAAACAATGTAAAATTTTGCCATTGTTTACTATATCAGGGGCACATTACTTTTGACATACTGGTCGGATCATCCCCATAATGCAACACATTCCAGATTATGTAGCCATGCTTATTGTTTTTTTTTTTTTTTTTACTTTGATGAAGATTGTTGTAGCAATATTTATGCTGAAGAGCTAACAATGCTGTATAATTCATACTTAACTTTAACAAAATGGGTGGGGTAATATTACATCTGTATTTTATGATAAAATGTCGGTATAAATGGTTTGGGACTATTTTGTTATTTAAAATTATGATTTGCACACGTGTTCATATTGTTTAGGTGTTTTTTGTTCATGAAAATATTTGTACTTTTAGCTTATATGTCAACCAACTCCAACATTCTAAAATGTTGGTACTTTCATGATAAAATACAGAATATCGCTCTTATATGTTCGGTGACCCCAATTTCCCCCCTTATTTTGAAGCGGTTTTGAGACACAATAAATACAAAAACTATTTCAAAAATCTTAATTGTAGAAATAAATTTATGCTATCTTTAGACTGATACAAGTACTGGTACAAGTGATACAAGTGGGTGGGGTTATTATATTGCCTTGAGAAAATGAATCACAGTATTATGTGAAAATTATTTTATACTGATTTCATAGCACATTAACACTGAATTGTTGGAAATACAATCATTTTACAACTGATAAAGATAATTTGTGTTTTGATATGTACCCTCAATTTTTCGAGGTCTTTCAATTTTCACTTTTGTCTTGACAGTGTGTGTAGGAAATGGCCGATATAATGTAAAGGAGAGTTTGGTGACCTACCTTTTATTTGCTTTTACATGTATATGCAGCATATACTAAAGTTCTTCAAACATGGCATAGTATGAAAACAATCTTAATTGTAGAAACGTATCCATCATTCTTAAATCTGTTATAATTGGTGAAGAAGGAAATTGAAGAAACAGGATTAAATTACGTACAGAAAAATAGTTAATGAATTTTGTGTAAACTTATGAAAGGAAATATCTGGATGACATTACAGTCAAACTATCATAATAGAGATATTTACTTACAGGTGATGGATACGTTAGACACATTGTCTTTCAGATAATGGAAGGTATAATAACTTTAATTGGAAAGTCAAATCTAAAACCTTAAAGTTTATGTAAAAAGCTGTTATTGATTCATTGTTTTAACATCTTCGTTGTGGTTCAGTGTATATCTTAATCTCTTCGGAAGGAGGAAAAAAAACTACCATACTTGTTACCTTACCGAGTCGAAATCATAGACTTTAAACGTTTAACCATAAAATTCATGTAAAAGCAATCACTGATTAATTATTTCAACATATTCGATTATGTTTAGATTGACATATCAATAAATTTCAATGAAATTGACCTGTTAGATAGAATTGATAGCTCTTACCTCAACTGGTTTTGTTCGAAACATATCATGTTTAAGATTGTGTGTTTCAGTACCGATGATGGTACGCTTGACTTAAAATGATTCATTCTGCTTCTGAGCTTGGACCAACCTAAAAACACTTGTATGAACAAGTAAAATACGGTTCAGGCCAATTTATATTAATCTTTTCTAAAAGCCACCCTCCATACTTAACATTTAACATTACAGGTCAACATCTGTTTCAATTCAAAGCAGCGGGTACAGTGAAACTTTTGCTTTATGTGAAGTCGCCATGAATCGACTAATAGCTATTCATGCATAATGTTGTAATGATTACACCCGACAATAACTACATGTAAATATTTTTATCTTGTATCAATACATGAACAACAAGATCATTGCAGTTAAATATTCTATTATTCAGTTTAATGCGACTGAAAGAAAAAAGAATAGCATTTACATTGCTCATGTTTGTGTTTAAATAATTTGTAAGTGCAATTTCAAGTATAATCTTATTCAATAATTACATATACTGGCATCATCCATTCCCCACATTAGTCAGTGTTTATTGCATACGTCTGATGTGCTCAGTGTAGACAAAATACTCATAAATACCCAAAGACTTCGTAATATAGTTCAATATTTATCACTTAATTAGTTATTCTTCAATTGAGAACAGTTGATTTATTGTATATCATGTTTACAAGGGTTTTGTAAAACATATAGTGTTCTGCATAATTGTGATAAGGTTACGAGAGATTTCGATATATTTCTATTTTCTTTATTGAACGTACTTCTAAATACAAGAACTTCCAAATTCTGAACTTCCGAGTTTTTTGGGTGTTTTTTTTCGGAAAGTAAATTCAGTATAATTTTACTTCCAAATAACGCACGGCATGAACATGTAATATTTGTTCAAATGCGCATCTCATCATACGGGAAGTTTCATCTGTCATTCCAGCGGTAACCGCTGATTTTGAAATGCAATATAATAACAAACTGTCAAAGGATTAAACACAGCCGATGATCGTTAACATATGATAATTGTCATTCATTAAACAAGTTATTAAGGGTTTAAGTTTCGATGTTTACATTAAACATCTTTTTGGACATTTAATTCTAGTCGTGGTATCATTTCAATGGAATATTTAGTTAACCTTTAGCATGCTGGTGGCAAGTATTTCGCCTTTTCGGCCAGTGTAGACGAAAAGGAATGCACTATTTGCTATTTAGTGAATTAATTTCAGTGAATACTCCTTTGAATAATAAATAGTACTGCCCAAATTAAATGATAGTTCGTTTTAGAAATTTAGCAGGCCTAAGGAAAGGGAATTTATAAGCCAGCAAGAAGATTTGACTTCGGACAATGACTTGATTTTGTAACTGGCCTGGTCAAATAGTTTCAAAGCTGAGTTTAGATTTGTAAAAATGTAGTAAACTATTATAATAATGACATTTCACGATATTTCCATCATTCCTGTAATAAAAATGACTTTAAAAACGTAGACACATCATACAACTGCAATATCCATACAGGACAAAATCAGAATAGAAACAGGTGTGAGTCTGTACTTGCTTTAAATCACAGAGAAAGACTATATCAGTCATTCAATCTTGCACTTTCTAGTAGAGTCAAGCTCTAAAAATTGAAACAACATAAATAAAGCATATATTTCAGAAAAAATCCAAAATTATTTATTGTGAATTATATTCATTTTTATATCTATCAAAATTACCGTAAAATGTGTGAAATATAATATTCATTTTTCAATACAAAACCCTTAAGACAATATTAATTTACAATTTTGTGACATTATCTGCAATCGAATGTGTGCGACAAACCAGGTATCTAGTAACAGATTGTTACCTGGGCTGATATATTTTAAAAAACTGTATGGGCAACATCACCTTATTTTAATGATATGGATTATATCCACTGATAAAACACAGTATTTCATCAGTTAGCATAAAATAAAACTTGATACCAGTTCATCTAATTTTTTTAAATTAATTGCTTTCATAAAAGCACAATTCTTTCTAGGCATAATGTCAGGTACATCCTATTTCAACAAAACAATAGGAATGGATGCGATGGTAAAGAAAGGGAGAAGAAGACAGTCAAAGGCAATTTGTGTTTTAATACATTTTATACAGTTTTTATCACTCCAGTGTTTTAATCGTTACTAAATAGTTGGCATATGTAACATCAGAAGGCTGCTTATCCCTCTACTAATACTGCTGCTACTGTCAATTTCACGTTTTTGACTGCTGCTACTGTTGCTACAGCTACTGTCAATTTCACGATTTTTTTTCGTTCTTACTACAGCTGCTTCTACCACTACTACTGCAAATTTCAATGTTATTGTAACTTCAGCTACTGCTACTACCAATTTCACCTATTGCTACTGCTTCTGATGCTATTGCTACTGCCTCTGTCAATTTCAAAATGTGTCTATTGCTACTGCCAATTTCACATTTGCAACTGCTACTATTGCTGCTGACAATTTCACAACTTTTGCAAGTGGTACTATTGCTACTGCTAATTTCACATCTTTAGCAACTGGTACTACTGCTACTGCGAATTTCAAGATTTATGTCTACTCCTGCCAATTTCACAACTTTTGCCAATGCTACTACTGCTACTGCCAATTTCACAATTTTTACAACTGCTTCTACTTCTACTGCCAATTTCACGACATCTGCAACTGCTACTGTTGCTACTGCCAATGTCACAACCTTTGCAGCTGCTACCACTGCTACAGCCAATTTCAAGATTTTCTACTGCTATTTTTTCTGCTACTGTCAATAACGCTACCGCGATTTCACGATTCGTTTACTCCTGCTATGTATATATACTACTTCATTCTGACATTGAAACTTTTACGACGTTTTAATATTATTACCACTGCTTCTGTTTGCTATATGTGATATTACGCTTTTCCTTCCCCTGATAACAATATAGCTCAATGGAGTGTATTTTATCCGATGTCTCGTTTTTTTTTTTCAGACAAATTATTTTTAAAGTATTATTTAGATCAAGTTATCAATAAAACTGTGTTACCTTCTGCAATTTTAATTTTGTGTAAAACTCAGATGTTAGGTAAAATTCAACACATATCACAATGCGACTAAATCGATACCCCTTACTACTAGGCTGAATTTTACATTACTATACTGCTTCGGATTTCGTATGTCTCGCAATCAACACAAATTCAGTTTTAAACAAACTTTAAGCAGAATCTGTTCAAACGAGTCCTTTTATACTATGCAAGGACTTTTATGAAAGTTAACATGACGTTAATCTGTTTGAAATTATTTATATTTCGATGTAATAATGACTCATGAAAAGTCATGTATAAATGTGCGTGACATTGTATACATTTACAAAATTAGATATAAAAACAACAAAATATATTGAAAACCCTTTATTTGAATTATCTATTTGTTTTAAGTTTCTGTTTAAAAGTTGTTGGGATATAAATCTACAGAACTTAGCCGACTTCGAAACGGATGTAATGTGAAAGAGAAAACAAATAATGCGGAGAAGAATGTTAAACGCAGAATAGAAACTTTAAAAATCCCTCTTGGGTATTTATATTATCATATCCGCATAAACATCATTAATTCATTAAACTTAAATTTTTTGGCATGTTTCAATCCTTCGGAGAATAATTGGAAACCCTGAATTTGAATATAGCACATCATCTGACTAGCACCGCGAAAAATTCGTGGTACAAAGGTTGTTGCTCAGATGAGCTAAATTTGCATAGCAACTTAGCTAGTTGAAGACATCCTTTTTAAAGAGGTTTTAGCTCTCCAGATGTATGTTAGGAAATGTTATACGTGTATGCATAGCCACATAATAGAAATGAATTTAATATAGAATATTTGCTTTTAACATTAGGAACTGAGCGGAAATAAATCTTGGTAAATTTTGTGCTGAACTGTAAAATCTTTCATAAAGCTACACTCATACTGCTCCGGACGGGCTTGCGGATGAATTCCGAATAGCACTCGTAACGCATCCGTAGAACTCCTAATTCGAATTCTGATTATAAGGATCTTACATGTCGCCTGTGTAAGACGGTTTTTTCCCCTACCCGAGGGTCAGTGCTGAATGGAAAACTGAGCGTGAGGGGTCAGAAAAGCATTTCTTGCATACTAGCTTGAAAAATCCATCTAACACCCCGGGATGTAAGATTACTCTCGTGCTGTAAATTTGAAAACCAACATAGTGCGTTTGCGACCAGCATGGAGCCAGACCACTCAGTGCATCCGCGCAGTCTTATCTGGGTCAATGCTATTTATTAATTGCAGCAGGCTTTCAAAGCAAACAGCATGGATCCTGACCAGACTGTGCGGATGCGCAGGCTGGTCTGGATCCATGCTGGTCGAAAATGCACTATGTTGGTTGTCTCATGGCGCGGCTCATTTATCTTTGAAACGTCATGACCTCTTTCATGTTTGACAGACGTTTATTTTTCCTGCACCTTGTTTAAATACGCTAATGCAAGAAATGCTTCTTATCAGAAAGTCGTTCGTATGATTTTATTTACTCAATAATATCTTAAATATGGTATGCATATTCGAGCCAGATATTCTTATCTGCACCTACAACTAGTGAAAGACCCTTATATATCTTTTATAAAGACTTGAAATGCAAACAAGCAATAAATATTTCTATATTATTTTAAGTATTTCATGATAAAACTTAACATTTATTACATTTTCTTCATTCAATATTTAAGCATATTTTAGTTAAAAAGGGGCTATTATCAATTATTTATTTTAAAACAAGTAAGTGCCATTATGTTGAACTCTTATAAGCTAAGGATAATTTAACATGTAACTAATAATTATGAGTTAGATCTGTACCGATTCTTATAAAAGGATTTCATGATC
>NW_026463720.1:0-65391 GCF_021730395.1 Mercenaria mercenaria
ATTCCGGAAAAGTACCACGAATTTTCAACTCGATAGTAATTCTATACACAGTTTCATTCATTTTCTTTTTCACACGTTTAACCGTAATGCGACGCTGTCGGCGCGCTTCGTGGCGCCGGTAGCTCTGCTATCAATTAGAATATCAAATGCTACTCATATCATTTTAAAATGGTTATGCATAATCTTTTTAGTGTGTAAATATTTAGTACGCAAATCATCATAAATATCAATCTTTCTACAGGCATATCTCAGCAATGTTCTTAACTGGTAAAGGCTTAACAATAAATGCCAACAGCCTACAACTCTCTTAATACTGACAAGTAACTTTTTACAAACACTACACAGTAAATGTTTAAAGGGTTTACAAAGAGGGATAAATACAAATGTAAACATGTTAACTTCACAACAGAACCAATGATGTTGCTTGGTAGGAGTCTAAGTACAAAATGTTAACAACAACAAATTTGTGTGTACAATTCCACAAATTAGCACTCTCAATTTCACAAAATAACAAAAAATACAATCTTGTTTAATATAAATGAACCAGACTTTGCTGCCAAAGATTCTAATGCTACATGAAATGTGAAATATAAGGTTAGCCATGAGACTTCTAAACCGGTTTTGGTCTAACTGTGATATAAAGATAATAATATAATTATTATCCCAAACTGAAAAGTAAACTAATGATCATAGGATTTTTTTCAAATAAACCAAACAAAAAAAAACTCAAGGAGTAAATGAAAATACTGTAAAATCAATTAATTTCATTGAAACAAATTTCATAGTTTTAGCACAAACAACTTTTTTGTGGCGACATAAATTCAAAGATTAAATAATGTGTAATTTGCAATCCTTTTCGGAAATAAATTTCAAGAAATAATGCAGCCACATAATTAATAAAAGTTAGTTTGTCACAAATAAAACTGACTTCATAGTATAAGATTACCCCTTAAACTTACCTCAAGCAAGCAAAAAAGTAATATTAGAAACAGAAGTAAAGTAAAAAGGTCAAATATTAAGCAAAAAGTCAAATGAAGTCAAGTTTGAAAATAATTCCCATTGTTTCGTAGTGTCTACATTCTATCCCACTACAACCAAGTGATCAAAGCGATAGTTTCCTCACTACAGTTCCTACAATTTGTAATACATCTAAAAGCAAAATAGCTATTGTTTAAAACAGCACAGAAACCCGCTTGAAAACACCACATTGTCTCCCTTTAGCCCAATATTACATTGCACAAGGTTCACATTTTATGATACACATTTAGGGGTTCCATGCCTAGGTTACCATGGTGATGACTTACTGCACGCATTTAGATGGTAAGAAAAACCTTTTCCGAGCCTTGAACCGAGCAGATACTAACCAATCAGGACGGTTCCCATCTTTTGGCGCAACATGAAGCTGGCGAACATTAGCTTCTTTCTCCAATGAAAAGCTGCTACTCCTAAAATTCAACCAAACGAAGAAAATCAAACGAAAATAGAAACATTAAACTGAATTCATGCAATGATTCAACAAATAGCATTCTTATTTGAATAAATGACCAAAGGCTCATAATGCCTTTGTTTATGATGTGTCTGCCACATTTTTGTTATGATCATAATTATTAAAATATTTCTATTTCTTGCTAAATACCACTTTTGATTAATTGTTTTCATATGCATTTACCAAAGGTCTGACACTGTAGGACAATCTGACTAAAGTACTTGATCTTCTAAAGGAAGATCTGAGAATGACCCATTCATATTCGTCTTCTGTATATTTTGGATTTCCGATATTGCTATTCTTATTTTTGCAAATCTATTTTTATTTGAACCAATCAGACGACTTGTTTCAACAAGCATTTGGCTGAACCATCAAAATAGCGTTGAATGTCAAAGGGTGAGAAAAATGTGCAGTCACTCTGGGGCTCGAACCTGGGACCCTTGCTTACAGGGTGAGTGTCCTACCGACTGAGCTAACTGGTTGTCTGACTTCTGTTTGACCAAGTCCGTACCATGACATATGATTTCTCTCAAAACACGAGGGCATAGTCGCGATGTGGTTGTCATAAGAATTGTAAATATGAAAAACCCTGGCTAAATATAGATTTTTTAAACTTCTACTTTCACATATAAAATGTTGTAAGTAAGGCTCTGATTGGCTAGCAGAAGGGTTGTCAGAATGAGGCTATCAACAGCACGTCTTCCGATACAATGTGCTACATGTTTCAAATGTCAAAATGATGATTTTTCGAATTTTTTTGGAAGATTTTCCGATATAATATCAAGTAACCCCTGGGGCGGGGCCAATTTTACCCCGGGGGTCATGATTTCAACAAAGTTTGTAGAAGTCTACTAGGCAATGATACACATCAAATATCTAAGACCTAGGCCTTCTGGTTTATTTTTAGCAAATTTATGAAATTTTCCCTATGTACAACCAAGTAACCCCTGGGGCTGGGTCAATTTGATCGTGGGGGGTCAAGATTTGAACAAAGTTTGTAGAAGTCTACTAGGCAATGCTACATGTCAAATATCTAAGATCTAGGCCTTTTGGTTTATTTTTAGAAAATTTTTGAAGATTTTCCTATGTAAAATCAAGTGACACCTGAGGCGGGGTCAATTTTGACCCCGGGGGTCATGATTTGAACAAATTTTGTAGAGCTCTTGGCCTTTTGGTTTATTTTTAGAAAATTTTGAAGTTTTTTCTTTGTACAATCAAGTAACCCCATTGGGCGGGGGTCAATTTGACCCCGGGGTCATGATTTGAACAAATTTTGTAGAGGTCAATTAGGCAATGCTACATGTGAAATATCTAAGCTCTAGGGCTTCTGGTTTATTTTTAGAAATTTTTGAAGATTTTCCTATGTAAAATCAAGTGACCCCTGGGGCGGGGCCAATTTTATCCCGGGGGTCAAGATTTGAACAAAGTTTGTAGAAGTCTACTAGGCAATGTTACATATCAAATATCTAAGATCTATGCCTTCTGGTTTATTTTTAGCAAATTTATGAAAATTTAAAATTTCCCTATGTACAATCAAGTAACCCCTGGGGCTGAGTCAATTTGACCCTGGGGGGGGTGGGGGGGGGGGGGGGGGTCAAGATTTGAACAAATTTTGTAGAGGTCCACTAGGCAATGCTACATGTCAAATAACTAAGCTCTAGGCCTTCTGGTTTATTTTTAGAAAATTTTTAAAAGAATTTTCTATGTACAATCAAGTAACCACATGGAGCGGGGTCAATTTGAACCCGGGGGTCATGATTTGAACAAATTTTGTAGAAGTTTACTAGGCAATGCTACATGTCAAATATCTAAGATCTAGGCCTTCTGGTTTATTTCTAGAAAAGATTTGAACAAATTTTGTAGAGGTCCACTAGGCAATGCTACAAGTCAAATATCTAAGCTCTAGGCCTTCTGGTTTATTTTTAGAAAATTTTGAAGATTTTTCTATGTACAATCAAGTAACCCCATGGGGCAGGGTCAATTTGACCCCGGGGGACATGATTTGAATAAATTTTGTAGAGGTCCACTAGGCAATGCTACATGTCAAATATCTAAGCTCTAGGCCTTCTAGTTTATTTTTAGAATTTTTTTTAAGATTTTCCTATGTTAAATCAAGTGACCCCTGAGGCAGGGTCAATTTTGACCCCGGGGATCATGATTTGAACAAATTTTGTAGAGGTCCACTAGGCAATGCTACTTGTCAAATATCTAAGCTCTAGGCCTTCTGGTTTATTTTTTTAAAAATTCTGAAGATTTTCCTATAGAAATCTATGTAAAATCAAGTGACCCCTGGGGCGGGGTCTATTTTGACCCTGGGGGTCATGAATTGAACAACTTTAGTAGAGGTCCACTAGGCAATGCTACATGTCAAATATCTAAGCTCTAGGTCTTCTGGTTTTTGAGAAGATTTTTTAAGATTTTCCTATGTAAAATCAAGTGACCCCTGGGGCGGGGTCAATTTTGACCCCGGGGTCATGATTTGAATAAAATTGGTAGAGGTCCACTAGGCAATGCTTCACACCAAATATCTAAGCTCTAGGGCTTCTGGTTTTTGAAAAGAAGATTTTTAAAGTTTTTCCTTTCGGTTGCCATGGCAACCAGAGTTCTGCATGGAATTCAATTCTTTGAATAATTTTTGTAGAGCTTCACCCAAGGAACATTCCTGTGAAGTTTGGATGAAATTGGCCTAGCGGTTTATGAGGAGATGTCGTTTAAATTAAAAGTTTACTGACAACGGACGACGGAAAACAGACAACGGACGCCGGACACCGGACAGTGAGTGATCCTAATAGCTCACCCTGAGCCTTTGGCTCTGGTGAGCTTAAAAGGCCATAACTGAGTCCTTGTTCTAGGTATGTAGACTATGATGGTAAACAAGTGGTCAAAGTTTCAAAGCCATATGACAAACAGGTAAGGCAAAATATGGACTGGTATGAAAAACTTAACTGATTTCCAAGTCCAAAAAGGGCCATAATTCAGCCAAAATAGTTGACTGAGTTATGTACTCTTGCCTACAGATAAAAAATCATAATGATAAGCAAGTGTTCAAAGTTTCAAAGTCACATGTCAAATAGTTTTGACAAAACATGGACTTGTAAGAAAACTGAACCAAATACCAAGTCCAAAAAGGGCCATAATTCAGCCAAAATCCTTGACAGAGTTATGTACTCTTGCCTACAGATAGAGACTGTTATAATAAACAAATGATAAAAGTTTCAAAGCCATATGTCAAACACTTTACACAAAATGTGAACTGGTACGAAAAATTTAACAGATTTCTAAGTTAAAAGGGGCCATAACTCAGCCAAAATCCTTGATGGAGTTATGCTCTCTTGCCTAAAACTGGACATGGTGATGGTACACAAGTGTTTAAAGTTTCAAAGCTTTATCTCAAAAGACTTTGTCAAAATGTGGACCGATACGAAAAACTTAACCAAGGTGTGACGCCGACGTGGTGAGTAGGATAGCTCTACTCATTCTTCGAATAGTCGAGCTAAAAATGCAATTAATGTAGCTTTTTGGTATTCTTTTAAATCATATTCATGCAGCGGAATGGTGTGGTTTTTAAGATAGTTTTTGCATATACGCCATACAAAAATGCCTTTATTAATTAAAATTCTTCACATAGTACAACACTGTAAGACAGCTTAAACACAATATAATCTTACTACAGAAACCCATAAATTCATTTTGTTTTGCTATCATGTATTTTGTGAATTTCTCATGACTTACCACATAGGTATTGTATTAGGTCCGTGCTTGTGTTTCCCTACTCTCATCTCACACCTAGAAATAAATGCATATTTTTTCAGCTTTCATTTTAATTAAAACTTGCTAGCAGTTATTTCAAAATATGCATAACTGCACACATTAAAATCATGTTTACTATTTACAAGGTGCTATTGAAATGAACAGATCTGCAAAATTCTCAGTAAATAATATTTAAGTAGTGGGGATGGGGAAGAGGTCATCTACTGACTACAGACATTCATCCTATAAAGTTTGAAGTTTGTACACTAAAGCATTAATCAAATGGACCATGATGGACCTATATTGCTAAACTGATTCAAATGGGTAGTAAATGATCTCTTGGTAGGGACTTCTACACAATGCAAGATGCCAAATATATCTAAGGTTTTAGACAAATTAAAGGTTTTAGACAAATTAAAAGATTTTTATAGTTTTACCTAAAGTTCAGTGTTACTTTGAGCTTTGTCCTACAGAATTTGACAGTGATACAGGTAATCTACTGACCACAGGCAAACACCCCATGAAGTTTGACAACTGTTGGCCTAATTGCTTTTAGCTATTGATCAGAAGCCAAATCAACAGGCAGGCAGACCTATCTACCGGCATGTGCAAAACAAAATATTCCTTTTTCTTGGAGAGCAAAACAATCTTTGTAGGGTTCTTACAAATATGGTGAGTCCTTGTCTGTAAAACTGAATAAGAAAGGGGAGACAATTCTAGCCATTTCATTCTCCTCAAACTGTCCAGCAGCCTCCTGTGATGAGCCATCCTGACGGAATACCAGTGGCAACCCTGATCTGTTCACTATCCAGTATGGGGCACTAACAATCAGCTAAGAAATAAAGGTTTCTCAATATGAATTTTTCACTATTCAATTTTGTGTTACTAATAAATCATCTAATTTACTTTGTGATTTTAAACAATCATTTTATTATACTCCTGATGGAACTATACTGCTAATATACACCATCAGTATTAGTCTACTTTAGCAAACAAAGAAAGATGAAACACAATACAGAATTTATTTTCATTTGTACCTGAAAAATGTAAACTATAAATGCACTGAATTCTAGCCATCATGACACTACCAATACAGCCCATACAGATAAATAATTCTTAATATGAAGTTTGAAGTATTTAGAAAGTTTTTCTATTTCAAGCTCTAACATCTAATTGTGAATTTAAGTAGAGGCATTTTTATCCATCTTAAGAAAGGCAAGGATACTTGTGATCAAGTTATGTGAACATTCATCACAGTATTCACTGAAAGAAGTTGTTTCAACAAGTGAATGAAGTATTGCCATGCAATACAAAATCCCCTACTGGAAGGCACCTACAGTATAACATAATGAACTGATGTATAAACAATATTGTACTATATATACAATATGTTATAACAAAACACTTGGATTAAAATTTGCATGTACAAAAACCTACAGTTGTTGATTGTATCCTAACATCTATAACTAGAACTGTCACAGGAGTGACTCATACCCCCACCATACGGTCTTGTCACAGAAGAATGGCAACCATAAGGAATCTTAAAAATACTTTGGAGTACTTCATCCTGGGCTTCCACATATAAGTAATACTAGTATAATACTAGTATAGTAATACTAGTAAATATATTAAATCTCTAATATTAGAGATACACTAAAAGTGAATACAAAGAAGTGTCTTACCGACCCATGTTACCACGGAAAAATGTTTTTACTTTTTACATAGGACTTATAATAAAGATTGAAAATCTAAAAATAGGATTTCTAAAAATAGACTAATTCCTGGAATTTAAGGGGAAGAAACTCAGTACAAAGGTTAACAAGAGCTGTCGGAGGACAGCAACGCTCGACTATTTAACAGCCTTGTCGCTTGAATGAATAAGAAAGTCGAAAAAGGGGCATAATTTAGTAAAAAAGTAAAATAGGGTTATGGAACCTGCATAGTGCTTATCAGCTCATGACAGTGGACAAGTGTATGAAGTTTCAATCCATTCCCATTAGTGGGTACTGAGATACCAGCTTACATATAAGAATTTAACCCAAAAACTCCTAAGTTGAAAAAGGGGCATAATTTTGTAAAATGCAAAGTTGAGTTATTGACCCTTTGCACTGCACGTCATATCATGAAAGTGAACTAGTGTGTGAAGTTTCAATCCTTTCCCATTAGTGGATACTGAGATACCAGCTTACATACAAAAACTTAACCAAAAATTTCTATGTTGAAAAAGGGGCATAATTTTGTAAAAAATCAAAATAAAGTTATGGGACCTGCTTTGTGCATGTCAGATCATGACAGTGAACAAGTGTGTGAAGTTTCAATCCATTCCCATTAGTGAGTACTGAGATACCAGCTTACATACAAAACCTTAACCAAAAAATTCTAAGTCGAAAAAGGGGCATAATTTTGTAAAAAAGCAAAATAGAGTTATGGAACCTGTGCAATGTAAGTCAGTTTATCACAGTAAATAAGTGTGTGAAGTTTCAATCCATTCCCACAAGTGGTTACTGAGATACAAGCTTACATACAAAACCTTAACCAAAAATTTCTAAGTCAAAAAAGGGGCATAATTTTGTAAAAAAGCAAAACAGAGTTATGGAACCTGTGCAATGTAAGTCAGTTTATCACAGTGAATAAGTGTGTGAAGTTTCAATCCATTCCCACAAGTGGTTGCTGAGATACCAGCTTACATACAAAAACTTAACCAAATCGGGACGCGGACGCGGACGCCGACGCGGACGCCGACGCATGGGCGAGTCCAATAGCTCTACTATTCTATGAATAGTCGAGCTAAAAAAGGTTACTTCCCTTTGGCTCTAAGCCAATCAGAATGAGATACAAATGTATAGTGAAAATACATCAAAATTAACATTTAATTCTAGGTAAAAGGGGACACAATTCAAGAAAAATAGTGTCAGAGTTATGCACCTTGTGTCACATGATGTGGGTGATGAGGTGGAACATCTATTTTAAGTCTGAATCAAATCCATTCAGTAGTAATTGAGATATAGTGAAAATACATCAAAATTAACCTTAAATCTAAGTAAAAAGGGGCATAATTCATGAAAATTTGGTGTCAGAGTTATGCACCTTGTGGTCACATGATGTGGGTGATGAGGTGGAACATCTATTTTAAGTTTGAATCAAATCCATTTTGTAATAATTGAGATATAGTGAAAATACATCAAAATCAACCTTAAATTTAAAGTAAAAGGGGACATAATTCATAAAAAATTTATTTCGAGTTAAGCACCTTATGTCACATCATCTGGGTGATGAGGTGGAACAACTATTTTAAGTTTGAATCAAATCCATTTTAGTAATAACTGAGATATAGTGAAAATACAACAAAATTAGCCTTAAATTCTAAGTAAAAGGGGACATAATTCATGAAAGCTTGGTGTCAGAGTTATGCACTTGTGTCACATGATGTGGGCACATGATGTGGGTGATGAGGTGGAACATCTATTTTAAGTTTGAATCAAATCCATTCAGTAGTAACTGAGATAAAGTGAAAAATACATCAAAATCAACCTTAAATTCTAAGTAAAAGGGGCATAATTCATAAAAAAAATTGTGTCAGAGTTATGCATCTTATGTCACATGATGTGGGTGATGAGGTGGAACATCTATTTTAAGTTTGAATCAAATCCATTTAGTAATAACTGAGATATAATGAAAATACAACAAAATTAACCTTAAATTCTAAGTAAAAGGGGACATAATTCATGAAAACTTGGTGTCAAGAGTTATGCACCTTGTGTCACATGATGTGGGTGATAAGGTGGAACATGTATTTTAAGTTTGAATCAAATCCATTTGGTAATAACTGAGATAATAGATTTCGGGACGCGACGCGACGGGACGCGACAAACGCGACAAAACTGACTCCTATATACCCCCCTCAAACATGTTTGGTGGGGGTATAAATATAAACAAGAGTGCCAGAATGTCACAATATATGCCCATCATAGCAAATTTCTTTACACTAGCACCTGTATTTTCATATGGATTTTTTTTGGCCAATTATAAATCTCAATTTTTCCCTACGGCCAGTAATAAAACAGTTACAATATAAGCTATTTATAGTAATAACAAAGGGAAGTAATTCTAAAAACAACGGTGCCTCATGGTGGTGAATATTTGTGCCAAGTTACATCAAAATCTCTCCATGCATGAAGAAGAAATACTCCAAACAAAGTCATTCTTGTATCTAACCTTTGGCCTCTCTTAGTGTAAACTTTACATTAAACCTAGGGACCAGGTTCTTGCGCACAACACTCTATCTCATGGTGGTGAACATTTGTGCCAAGTAATATTAAAATCTCTTTAAGGATTGTTGAGTTACAGACTGGACAGGAAAAAAGCCCTTTTGGCCTTTGACTTCAAAGTGTGACCTTAACCTTTCAGCTAAGGGTCCGGGTTTTGTGCATGACATATTGTCTCATCCTGGGGAATATTTGTGCCAACTGATATTTAAATCCTGTTCTGCATGACAAAGTTAAAAACCAGACAGGAAAAAAATCCTATTGACCTTTGATCTCCAATTGTGACCTTGACCTTTAAGCTAGTTCCCCTAAAGGGTTCTGGGTGTTGAACATGACTCGTCATCTTATATGCCAAGTAATATTGTAATCCCTTGATGGATGACAGAGTTTTGGACCAGACAAAAAACAGACCGTGTCCATGCCATGTTAACATTTGACTGCCAAGTGTGACCTTGACCTTAGAGCTAGGGGTCTGAAAGTTGTGCATCCTATTATGGGGTACATTTTGGCCAAGTAATATTAAAATCCCTTCATGGATGGCAGAGTTATGGACCAGACAGGAAAACAAGAGGGCCCTGTATCGCTCACCTGAAGAAAGTAGGTCAGTAGGTCACATTCATGTTCAATGAAGTCAGTTTTAAGATCGGTGTGCAAAACTGTACATGTCATCCAAATTTCAAGGCTGTATCTTAAACAAGAGGGCCATGATGGCCCTATATCGCTCACCTGTTATCATTGCACTTAAGGACAAGTCTTCAAGGTCAAAAGATCATAATAGAAATCAATCAAAAGAATTATGAGAAAATATAGTTGAAATTTTCTTTAAGTAACTTTAAAAACAAGATTTGAAAACTTTTTGTAGAGGTCCACTAGGCAATGCTACATGTCAAATATCTAAGCTCTTCTGGTTTATTTTTAGAAATTTTGAAGATTTTTCTTTGTACAATCAAGTAACCCCATGGGGCATGGTCAATTTGACCCCAGGGGTCATGATTTGAATAAACTTTGTAAAAGTCTAATAGGCAATGCTACATGTCAAATATCTAAGATCTAGGCCTTCTGGTTTATTTTTTAGAATTTTTTTTTAAGATTTTCCTGTGTAAAATCAAGTGACCCCTAGGGCGGAGTCAATTTTGACCCCGGGGGACAAGGTTTGAACAAATTTTGTAGAGGTCCACTAGGCAATGCTACATGTCAAATATCTAGTCTCTAGGCCTTCTAGTTTATTTTTAGAAAATTTTTGAAGATTTTCCTATGTAAAATCAAATGACCCCTGGGGCGGGGTCAATTTTGACCCAGGGGTCATGATATGAACAAATTTTGTAGAGGTCCACTAGGTAATGCTACATGTGAAATATCTAAGCTCTAGGCCTTCTGGTTTATTTTTAGAAAACTTTTGAAGATTTTCCTATGTAAAGTCAAGTGACCCCTAGGGCGGGGTCAATTTTGACCCCCGGGTCATAATTTGAACAACTTTAGTAGAGGTCCAATAGGCAATGCTACATGTCAAATATCTAAGCTCTAGGGCTTCTGGTTTTTGAGAAGAAGATTTTTTAAATATTTTCCTATGTAAAATCAAGTGACCCCTGGGGCGGGGTCAATTTTGACCCAGGGGGTCATGATATGAACAAATTTTGTAGAGGTCCACTAGGCAATGCTACATGTGAAATATCTAAGCTCTAGGCCTTCTGGTTTATTTTTAGAAATTTTTTGAAGATTTTCCTATGTAAAATCAAGTGACCCTGGGGCGGGGTCAATTTTGACCCCGGGTCATGATTTGAACAATTTTAGTAGAGGTCCACTAGCAATGCTACAGGTCAAATATCTAAGCTCTAAGGCTTCTGGTTTTTGAGAAGAAGATTTTTTAAGATTTTCTTATGTAAAATCAAGTGACCCCTGGGGCGGGGTCAATTTTGACCCCGGGGTCATGATTTGAACAAACTTGGTAGAGGTCCACTAGGCAATGCTTCACACCAAATATCTAAGCTCTAGGGCTTCTGGTTTTTGAGAAGAAGATTTTAAAGTTTTTCCTTTCGGTTGCCATGGCAACCAGTGTTCTGCATGGAATTCAATTCTTTGAACAATTTTGAAAGGGGGCCATCCAAGGAACATCCCTGTGAAGTTTCATCAAAATTGGCCTGTTGGTTTAGGAGGAGATGTTGTTTAAAGGAAAGTGTGGACGGACGTACAACGGACGGACGTACAACGGACGGACGTACAACGGACGGACGGACGGACGGACGCCGGACGGTGAGCGATCACAATACCTCACCCTGAGCACTTTGTGCTCAGGTGAGCTAAAAACAAGAGGACCAAGATGGCCATAGGTCGCTCACCTGAGAAACATACCATAACTGTGTAAACATGTTTGACCTAGTGATTTCATGGAAACAAGTATTCTGGCCAATTTTCATTAAGATTGGACCAAAAATGTGGTCTCTTGAGTTTAAACAAGTATTTTCTTTGATATGACCTAGTGGCCTAATTTTTAAACCCAGATGACCCATATTCAAACTCGACCTAGAATTCATCAAGGCAAACATTCTGACCAAATTTCATGAAGATCAATGGAAAAATACAGCCTCTATCGCATACACAAGGTTTTTCTTTGATTTGACCTAGTGATCTACTTTTTGACCCCAGATGACCCAAACTCAATCTCAACCTAGATTTCATCAAGGCAATCATTCTGACAAAATTTCATGATGATCAATCGAAAAATACAGCCTCTATCGCATACACAATGTTTTTCTTTGATTTGACCTAGTGACCTAGTTTTTGAACGCAGACGACCCATATTCAAACTCAACCTAGAATTCATCAAGGCCATCATTCTGACAAAATTTCATGAAGATCAATTGAAATATACAGCCTCTATTGCATACAAAAGGTTTTTGTTTGATTTGACCTAGTGACCTACTTTTTGAATACAGATGACCCATATTCAAACTCGACCTAGAATTCATCAAGGCGGACATTCTGACCAAATTTCATGAAGATCAATGGAAAAATACAGCCTCTATCGCATACACAAGGTTTTTCTTTGATTTGACCTAGTGATCTTCTTTTTGAACCCAGATGACCCAATTCAAACTCAACATAGATTTCATCAAGGCAATCATTCTGACCAAATTTCATGATGATCAATCGAAAAATACAGCCTCTATCGCATACACAATGTTTTTCTTTGATTTGACCTAGTGACCTAGTTTTTGAACCCAGATGACCCATATTCAAACTCAACCTAGAATTCATCAAGGCCATCATTCTGACAAAATTTCATGAAGATCAATTGAAATATACAGCCTCTATTGCATACAAAAGGTTTTTGTTTGATTTGACCTAGTGACCTACTTTTTGATTACAGATGACCCATATTCAACCTCGACCTAGATTTCATCAAGGCAATCATTCTGACAAAATTTCATGAATATCAATTGAAAAAAACAGCCTCTATCGCATACACAAGGTTTTTCTTTGATTTGACCTACTGACCTACTTTTTGATCCCAGATGACCCAAACTCAAACTCGACCTAGATTCCATCAAGGCAATCATTCAGACAAAATTTCATGAAGATCAATTGAAAAATACAGCCTCTATCACATACACAAGCTAAATGTTGACATGTTTGATTTGACCTAGTGACCTACTTTTTGACTACAGATGACCCATATTCAACCTCGACCTAGATTCCATCAAGGCAATCATTCTGACAAAATTTCATGAATATCAATTGAAAAAAACAGCCTCTATCGCATACACAAGGTTTTGTTTTTTTATTTGACCTAGTGACCTACTTTTCGATCCCAGATGACCCAAACTCAATCTCGACCTAGATTCCATCAAGGCAATCATTCTGACAAAATTTCATGAAGATCAATTGAAAAAAACAGCCTCTATCGCATACACAAGGTTTTTCTTTGATTTGACCTATTGACCTACTTTTTGATCCCAGACCTAGATTCCATCAAGGCAAGCATTCTGACAAAATTTCATGAATATCAATTGAAAAAAACAGCCTCTATCGCATACACAAGGTTTTTCTTTGATTTGACCCAGTGACCTAGTTTTTGACCCTAGATGACCCATATTCAAACTTGACCTAGATTTCATCAAGGCAATCATTCTGACCAAATTTCATGAAGATCAATTGAAAAATACAGCCTCTATCACATACACAAGCTAAATGTTGACAGACGACAGACGAGCAATCACAATAACTCACCTGAGCAATTAACTGAGCTAAAAAGTAGGTCAGTAGGTCACATTCCACATGACCAAGATTCGACCTTGACCTAAAGATCATCAAGGCTAACATTCTGACCAAGTTTCATTAAGAGATAGTCATAAACGGGGCCTCTAGAGTGTTAACAAGCCTTACCTTTGATTTGACCTGGTAACCTAGTTTTTGACTCTACTTGACCTATATTTGAATTTGACCTAAAGATCATCAAGATTAACATTCTTACCAAGTTTCATGCAGATACAGTCATAAATGTGGCCTCTAGAGTGTTAAAAAGCTTTTCCTTTGATTTGATCTGGTGACCTAGTTTCTGACCCCACCTGACCCAGATTCGAACTTTACCTAAAGATCATCAAGATTAACATTCTGACAAAGTTTCATGAAGATATGTTCTTAAATGTGGCCTCTAAGAGTGTAAACAAGCTTATCCTTTGATTTGACCTGGTGACCTAGTTTTTGACCCCAGTTGACCCAATATCGAACTCGTCCAAGATTTTATTGAGAGTAACATTCTGAACAAGTTTCATTAAGATTGGGCCAAAATTGTGACCTCTAGAGTGTTAACAGTCAAATTGTTGACAACGGAAGGACGACGATGACAACAGACACAGGGCGATGACAAAAGCTCACCTTCGAGCACTTTGTGCTCAGGTGAGCTAAAAACCCTGTTGACCTCCAATTGTGACCTTGACCTTTGAGCTAGGGGTCCGGGTTTTGCGCATGACATGTCGTCTCATCATGGGTAACATTTGTGCCAAGAAAAATCCTTTAACGAATGACAGAGTTATGGACCGGACACGAAACAGACCCTATTTATGCCATGATCACTGGCACCAGATCAGAAAGAAAATGCCTCCGTACGTGTTATACCCTACCCCTAGGTATTCTGTAAGAACCATGGTCATGAACAGGAAAGTGCACTAACCCATTTCAATCGTACATTTCTCAACTTAAACGCGCAGTTCGGTGAATGGGTACCTAGTATATTGAACAAGCGATAATTTATCTTCAATCGTGCACCAGTCACATTGTCTCAATATTCCATATTGCTGAGATTATCAACATATTTTATGCTTTCGTCAACGTTACAGAAAAAACTTGCTTGAACTTCCCCAATGAACATCCGGTCTAGAGGTCACGGCAGTGCGCACATGTTTGGCGAAATGTAAACAAAAACAGATTCTACAAAAATCACAATTTTACACTAAAACTCGAAATGATGAATGAAATTCATCTTGTATATGATATTTAATTTGAAATCGTACATTGGTCTGCATCTGTTCTGTATATTTTATTCATTTTGCACATTTTGTTGCATTTTCACATTTTAGCGAACACGTGTAGTAAAATGAGGATTGACATACATTTTTACAACAGCCAATCAGAATGGTTTTGTAATCTAGAACGGAACTTCACCAGGGAAGTTCAAGCAAGTTTTTTGTGTAATGTTGAAATTACTATAAACTACGCATTGTTTGTCAAAGATAAGATGTATTGAAACAAGAGCTGTCACAGGAGACAGCGCGCTCGACTATTTTGATGCTGGATAGTGAAACTGGGCTCATCTGAGGAAACTAGAGCTGTCACTGGAGTGTTTAATGACTCCAATTGTGGATGAAGATATTGCACAATAGCCTGAGTCTATGTCAAAAATATCAACTTAAAGTAATAAGAGAGGTAAAGATAAAATGTATCAAAACACTATATAAGTATATCCTAAGCAAAAAAGGACATAATTCATTAAATATTGGTGCCAGAGTTCTGCAGTTTGTGTTATATAGTGTGGGTGATGATGTTGAACACCTATTTTAAGCTTGAATCAAATTCATTCAGTAATAACAGAGACAGAGTGAAAGTGCATCAAAACTTTAACCTAAAATTCTAAGTAAAAAGGGAGAATAATTAATAAAAAATTGGTGCCAGAGTTATGCCCCTTGCATCATATGGGGTGGGTGATGATGTTGAACAACTATTTTAAATTTGAATCAAATTCGTTCAGTAATAACAGAGACAGAGTGAAAGTGCATCAAAACTTTCACCTAAAATTCTAAGTAAAAAGGGAGAATAATTAATAAAAAATTGGTGCCAGAGTTATGCCCCTTGCATCATATGGTGTGGGTGATGATGTTGAACAACTATTTTAAATTTGAATCAAATCCATTCAGTAATAACAGAGACAGAGTGAAAGTGCATCAAAACTTTCACCTAAAATTCTAAGTAAAAAGGGAGAATAATTAATAAAATATTGGTGCCAGAGTTATGCAGCTTGTGTCATATGGTGTGGGTGATGATGCTGAACAACTATTTTAAATTTGAATCAAATCCATTCAGTAATAACAGAGACAGAGTGAAAGTGCATCAAAACTTTAACCTAAAATTCTAAGTAAAAAGGGGGAATAATTAATAAAAATTTGGTGCCAGAGTTATGACCCTTGCATTATATGGTGTGGGTGATGATGTTGAACAACTATTTTAAATTTGAATCAAATCCATTCAGTAATAACAGAGACAGAGTGAAAGTGCATCAAAACTTTAACCTAAAATTCTAAGTAAAAAGGGGGAATAATTAATAAAATATTGGTGCCAGAGTTATGCAGCTTGTGTCATATGGTGTGGGTGATGATGCTGAACAACTATTTTAAATTTGAATCAAATCCATTCAGTAATAACAGAGACAGAGTGAAAGTGCATCAAAACTTTAACCTAAAATTCTAAGTAAAAAGGGAGAATAATTAATAAAACATTGGTGCCAGAGTTATGCCCCTTGCATCATATGGTGTGGGTGATGATGTTGAACAACTGTTTTAAATTTGAATCAAATCCATTCAGTAACAACAGAGACAGAGTGAAAGTGCATCAAAACTTTAACCTAAAATTCTAAGTAAAAAGGGGGAATAATTAATAAAAATTTGGTGCCAGAGTTATGACCCTTGCATCATATGGTGTGGGTGAGGATGTTGAACAACTATTTTAAATTTGAATCAAATCCATTCAGTAATAACAGAGACAGAGTGAAAGTGCATCAAAACTTTAACCTAAAATTCTAAGTAAAAAGGGGGAATAATTAATAAAATATTGGTGCCAGAGTTATGCAGCTTGTGTCATATGGTGTGGGTGATGATGCTGAACAACTATTTTAAATTTGAATCAAATCCATTCAGTAATAACAGAGACAGAGTGAAAGTGCATCAAAACTTTAACCTAAAATTCTAAGTAAAAAGGGGGAATAATTAAAAAAAAATTGGTGCCATAGTTATGCCCCTTGCATCATATGGTGTGGGTGATGATGTTGAACAACTGTTTTAAATTTGAATCAAATCCATTCAGTAATAACAGAGACAGAGTGAAAGTGCATCAAAACTTTAACCTAAAATTCTAAGTAAAAAGGGGAAATAATTCATGAAAAAATGGTCCCAGAGTTATGCACCTTGCATCATATGATAAGGGTAATGATGTTGAACAATTGTTTAAGTTTGAATCAAATCCATTCAGTAATAACAGAGATAGAGTGAAAGTGCATCAAAACTTTAACCTGAAATTCTAAGTTAAAAGGGGAATAATTCATGAAAAATTGTGCCAGAGTTAAGCATCTTGTGTCATATGATGTGGGTGATGATGCTGAACAACTATTTTAAGTTTAAATCAAATCCATTCAGTAATAACAGAGGTAGAGTGAAAGTGCACTAAAACTTTAACCTGAAATTCTAAGTAAAAAGGGGGAATAATTCATGAAAAAAATGGTGCCAGAGTTATGCACCTTGTGTCATATGATGTGGGTAATGATGTTGAATAACTATTTTAAGTTTGAATCAAATCCATTCAGTAATAACAGAGATAGAGTGAAAGTGCATCAAAACTTTAACCTGAAAATCTAAGTGAAAAGGGGGGATAATTCATGAAATATTGGTGTCAGAGTTATAGCCCTTATGTCAGATGATGTGGATGATGATGAGGAATAAGTATTTCAAGTTTGAATTAAATCCATCAAGTAATTACAGAGATATGTTGAAAAAAGAGAAAGTGCACCAAAACTTTAACCAAGGTGGGGACGCGGAAAGACGCCGACGCCAACGCCGGGGCGAGTAGGATAGCTCTCCTTATACTTCGTATAGTCGAGCTAAAAATGTGACCGGTACACAATGGAAGATAAATTACCACTTGTTTGATATCCATAGTACACATTTACCCCACTGCGTGTTTTAGGTATGAAATGCGCGATTGAAACGGGTTCGTATATTTTCCCGTTCACGACCATGGTTCTTATAGAATACCTAGGGGTAGGGTATAACATGTACGGAGGCATTTTCTTTCTGATCTGGTGCCAGTGGCCATGATATACAGTTGAATATCGTTACCTCGATATCGTTTAGCTCGATACTCCGGTTAGCACGTGTTTGAGTCGGTCCGGATTTTTCCCTATTTATTTTAATGTAATTATTTATCATTACCTCGATATGATTAGCTCGATATTTTGTTTAGCTTGATGAGATTTTTCAGTCCCGTCAACTTACCTATACTGTTTTTACACCTGGTTTTGTCGATATCACAGATTGTCAAAAAATATCCATGTGATTTGTAAGGTGTGAAAATCAACCTATTGTTGTCCGACGATGTATTAATCATACTTAAGTTAGCTTGTGTGTTTGTTTTGTTTGTTTTTTAATCTTTAATCCAATATAAATGTCATGAAGTTATTTAACTCCCAATAATTAGTCTTATAAAACAAGGAAGTATAAAATAAAATTTGTTTTATAATTCTTTGTATAAAAGCAGGAAAGCTGTTTTCCAATATAACAAGTAATTTGGATGAAATAATTTCTGTTTGACAGAGTAAAAATCTGCCATTTAGGATTGAGTAACAGTATGCGTATTTAACAGGCAAATTTTCGTTATCGAAGCACAGTCAAAATGACTACTCAACTAGGAACATTATCGCTGCATTCAGACTAGTTTAGGGAAGGAATAAAATGTTAATATTTAAATGTATATTTTAAAAAATTAAAAAGTTGTATGTATGTATTTAAATAAATTAAGATGCTTTATTTGTCAATAAGATTAATATCGTATTTACATTTTATATCATTTCTTTCCCCTTTCAAACCCTCTGGAAAAAGCATTGGATATAATAACAATATAGACGTCGGACAAAAGAACAAAGTAGTCCCAGATATCGTTGATATCGTTACGTCGAACTTCAGATACGCCGATGCAACTTTTACAGTCCCTTGAATATCGAGGTAACGGTATTCGACTGTATTTGACTGCCATGTGTGACCTTGACCTTTGAGCTAGGGGTCTGAAAGTTATGCATGACACATTGTCCTATTATGAGGCACATTTTTGCCAAATAATATTAAAATCCCTTTATGAATGACAGAGTTATGGACAGGATATGAAATTGTGGACGAACGGACTGATGGAATGACAGAAAAGCGCATTCCTATAGTCCCCAAGACTGGCTTTCAACCAGTAGGGGACCAATAAAATACAAACAATGGACTTCAGATGCCAGAGACCTAATAAAGTACATCACAAGAGCTCACCTTTGAGTGTTCATCTCAGGTGAGTTAGGAAAGTTCATTCATACCTTTAATGATCCACCAAGTTTAGATAGTATTCCCAAATAGATTTCAAGCAATCTTTCCTCAGAGTCGATCAATCGCAGTTTAACCTTGTAACTCCTTGTACCGGATGGTATCCAAAGTTCTCGACAAATCTGGAAGTTTTCCAGACAGATACCTAGTTCAAGATGACTACTCAAATCAGCCTGAAAGACATAATCATGGTGATATTCTGTACTACAACAGCCTAGAAGAGTGTTAAGAGCTCAATTAATGTTTGTTCTACCAGTCATCAATAGACATCACTGTTTTTGAGGAACACACATACTATGGAATAACAAGAGGGCCAAGATGGCCCTAGGTCGCTCACCTGAGAAACACACCATAACAGTGTAAACATTGACCTAGTGATTTCATAGAAACAAATATTCTGACCAATTTTCATTAATATTGGACCAAAAATGTGGTCTCGTAAGTGTAAACAAGTATTTTCTTCCATTTGAGCTAGTGACCTAGTTTTTGAGCCAAGATGACCTACATTCGAACTTGACCTAGATTTGATCAAGGCAATCATTCTGACCAAATTTCATGATGATCACTTGAAAAATACAGCCTCTATCACATACAAAACATTTTTCTTTGATTTGTCCTAGCAACCTAGTTTCTGACCCAGATGACCAATATTCGAATTTGACCTTAATTTCATCAAGGCTATCATTCTGACCAAATTTCATGAAAATCAATTGAAAAATACAGTCTCTATTGCATACACAAGGTTTTTCTTTGATTTGACCTAGTGACCTAGTTTTTGACCACAGATGATCCATATTCTAACTTAACCTAGAATTCATCAAGGCAATCATTCTGAATAAATTTTATGAATATCCAGTGTAAAATGCAGCCCCTATTGAGTACACAAGGTTGTTCTTTAATTTGACCGGGTGACCTAGTTTTTGACCCTAGATGACCCATATTCAAACTCAACCTAGATTTCATCAAGACAAACATTCTGATTAAATTTCATGAAGATCTAGTATAAAATGCAGCCCCTATTGCATACACAAGGTTTTTCTTTGATATGACCTAGTGACCTAGTTTTTAATCCCAGATGATCCATATTCGAACTTGACCTAGATTTTATCAAGGCTGTCATTATGACTAAAATTCATAAAGATCATTTGAAAAATACAGCCTATATGGCATACACAAGGTTTTTCTTTGATTTGACCTAGTGACCTAATTTTTGATCCTAGATGACTCATTTTCGAACTTGGGCTAGATTTCATCAAGGTAATCATTCTGATAAAATTTCATGAAGATTTGTTGAAAAATACAGCCTCTATCGCATACACAAAGTTTTTCTTTGATTTGACCTAGTGACCTAGTTTTTTAACCTAGATGACTCATATTCGAACTTGACCTAGATTTTATAAAGGAAATTATTTTGACCAAAATTCATGAAGATCAATTGAAAAATACAGCCTCTATTGCATACACAAGGTTTTTCTTTGATTCGATCTAGTGACCTAGTTTTTGACCCCAGATGACTCATTTTCGAAACTGGCCTAGATTTCATCAAGGTGATCATTCTGACTAAACTTCATGAAGATTAGTTGAAAAATACAGCCTCTATCACATACACGAGGTTTTTCTTTGATTTGACCTATTGACCTAGTTTTTGACCCCTGATGACCCATTTAGGAAACTGGCCTAGATTTCATCAAGGTGATCATTCTGACTAAACTTCATGAAGATTAGTTGAAAAATACAGCCTCTATCACATACACGAGGGTTTTTTTTTATTTGACCTATTGACCTAGTTTTTGACCCCTGATGACCCATTTTCGAAATTGGCCTAGATTTCATCAAGGTAATCATTCTAACCAAATTTCATGAAGATCAGTTGAACAAGAGCTGTCTCCATAGGATGACACATGCCCCCGATGGCACTTTGAATGAATAGTTATGGCCGATGTTAGAGTTTAGGACCTTTGACCTACAGAGCTGGGTCTTGCGCACGACACGTCGTCTTACTGTGTCACACATTCATGCGTAGTTATTTTAAAATCCATGCATGAATGACAATGATATGGACCGGACACGTCAATCAATGCACAATCATGAAAAATGACCTTTAATGTCTAAGTGTGACCTTGACCTTTGAGCTACGGACCTGGGTCTTGCGTGCGACACGTCATCCTACTGTGGTACACATTCATGCCAAGTCATTTGAAAATCCATCCATCGATGACAAAGATATGGACCGGACATGCCCATCAATGCACTATCCTTTATTGTCTAAGTGTGACCTTGACCTTTGAGCTACGGACCTGGGTCTTGCGCGCGACACGTCGTCTTACTGTGGTACACATTCATGCCAAGTTATTTGAAAATCCATCCATCGATGACAAAGATATGGTCAGGACACGCCCATCAATGCACTAATCTTTAACGTCTAAGTGTGACCTTGACCTTTGAGCTACGAACCTGGGTCTTGCGCGTGACACGTCGTCTTACTGTGGTACACATTCATGCCAAGTTATTTGAAAATCCATCCATCCATGACAAAGATATGGTCCGGACACGCCCATCAATGCACTAATCTTTAACGTCTAAGTGTGACCTTGACCTTTGAGCTACGGACCTGGGTCTTGCGCGCGACACGTCATCTTACTGTGGTACACATTCATGCCAAGTTATTTGAAAATCCATCCATCGATGACAAAGATATGGACTGGACACTTCCATCAATGCACTATCCTTTAATGTCTAAGTGTGACCTTGACCTTTGAGCTACGGACCTGAGTCTTGCGCGCGACACGTCGTCTTACTGTGGTACACATTCATGCCAAGTTATTTGAAAATCCATCCATCGATGACAAAGATATGGACCGGACACGAAAATTGCGGACAGACTGACAGACCGACGGACCGACAGACGGACAGATGGTTCAACAAGAGTGCAAGAATGTCACAATATACGCCCGTCACAGCAAATTTCTTTACTCTAGCACCTGTATTTGCAAATGGAATTTTAATTTTGTGGTTGTTTAGTAATAACTAAGTGTTTTGTTTTTCTAAGTCCACAAAAAAACTCCTTACCAGGTACAGATACCTTAAAATACACCTAAAATTGGAAAGTAACATCTATGTTGTACCACAGAAAAGTGGTCTTGGTTTTTCCCTACGGTCAATTATAAAAAAGTTACAATATAAGTTATTTATAGTAACAACTAAGGGAAGTTAATCTTAAAAAAAAAAAAAAAAAAAAAAAAAAAAAAAATCAAAAAAAATTGTAAGTCCACACAAAAATCTTTACCAGGTAGAGACTGGTCAAAATACACCTCAAAATTGGATGTAGCATGCATGTTGTACTACAGAAAAGGGGTCTCGATTTTTCCCTACGACTAGTAATGAAAAAGTTACAATATAAGCTATTTATAGTAACAACAAAGGGAAGTAATTCTAAAGAAGGGAACTGCGCATGACACTTCGTCTCATGATGGTGTATAATTGTGTCAAGTTACATCAAAATCCCTCCATGCATGAAGAAGAAATGCTTCGGACAAAGTCATTCTTGTATCTGACCTTTGGCCTCTAAGTGTGACCTTGACCTTAGACCAAGGGACCTGGTTCTTGCGCATGACACTACGTCTTGTGGTGGTGAACATTTGTGCCAAGTTATATCAAAATCCCTCTATGCATGAAGAAGAAATGCTCCAGACAAGGTTTTCATTCTTGTATCCTTTGACCTCTAAGTGGGGACCTTGACCTTAGACCTAGAGACCTGGTTCTTGCGCATGACACTCCGCCTCATGGTGGTGAACATTTGTGCCAAGTTATATCAAAATCCCTCTATGCATGAAGAAGAAATGCTCTGGACAAAGTTTTCATTCTTGTATCCTTTGACCTCTAAGTGTGACCTTGACCTTAGACCTAGGGACCTGGTTCTTGCGCATGACACTCCTTCTCATGATGATGAACAACTGTGCCAACTTTCATCAAAATCCCTCTATGCATGAAGAAGATATGCTCCGGACAAAGTCATTCTTGAATTTGACCTTTGACCTCCATGTGTGACCTTGACCTTAGACCTAGGGACCTGGTTCTTGCGCATGACACTCCGTCTCATGATGGTGAACAACTGTGCCAAGTTTCATCAAAATCCCTTCATGCATGTAGAAGATATGCTCCGGACAAGGTCTGTGGACCTTAGACCTAGGGACCTGGTTCTTGCGCATGACACTCCTTCTCATGATGATGAACAATTGTGCCAACTTTCATCAAAATCCCTCTATGCATGAAGAAGATATGCTCCGGACAAAGTCATTCTTGAATTTGACCTTTGACCTCCAAGTGTGACCTTGACCTTAGACCTAGGGACCTGGTTCTTGCGCATGACACTCCGTCTCATGATGGTGAACAACTGTGCCAAGTTTCATCAAAATCCCTTCATGCATGTAGAAGATATGCTCCGGACAAGGTCTGTGGACGCCGCCCGCCCGCCCGCCCGCCCGCCCGCCAGGGGCGTTCCCATAATACGTCCCGTTTTTCAAACGGGCGTATAAAAACTATATGCCTCCCTTCGGGGGCATAAAAATACAGCCTCTAACGCATACACAAGCTAAATGTTGACAGACAGATGACGGACGATGGACATCGAGCAATCACAAAAAATCACCTGAGCAGTGCTCAGGTGAGCTAACAAGTGAATGAAGTATTGCTACGCATTGGTCTGCTGATGCGTCAAGTGTGGTGTGCTGTGTGTTGTGTGCTTGTCACCTTCCGCTTTCAGCCTCCACCGCTGGCTAGCCTTCTGGTGAAAAAGGAGCCGAGTGCGTAAGTCTTCCCTGCTAGTACATAGCCTCTCTGCAGACCAGCCCTATTGCAGTGCCTCCCAGATGGCGACACACGGTAACTGAGCACCTTGCAGCCTCAGGCAGAACTGCAGGGGACTCGGAGGAGGTCTGCCCCCAGACATGTGGCATGCCAGGCCCACCGGTGTGTTGATACGCCCTGCAGATTTTAGAGGGGTGCGCAGGTCCACCCTCTCCTAGATCTGCCTGTGCTGGGATAGTGGAATTCCATCTGAATTTTATTTGTGGTTTTGTTTTGGAATTCCTCCATCTGATCAATAGTGTTTTGGAATTTTGAATTAATAATACTGTTGTATGATATAAGGTCTATTTTTAGATATTTTAATGGGTTTTCCAGTTATTTGTCCTTTTCTACTGAGCTGGGATTGGAGGAGAACTGCATTTTGCAAGGTTATCTGTTTTATATCAGAGTAGCTATGAGTAAGCAGTTTAAATTTCAAAATACAGAGAAAGAGCTTAAACAGAATTGCTTGCATGCTATTTATGAATTTCGAGTGCCATTGAGTAGCCCAAAAATACAGAACAACTGTATTTAGCATTTATGTAATGGAAGTGGGTGGGGGGCTCTATTATTATTACATCTATATAACCTAACTCGATATCTTTTATGTTTTGTTTTTTTTTAAATGCGTTAATACGTCTTTCATTTTTTAGTCGGAAAATATCAAATTACTAATGCTTAAATGTTATATGCTTGTGGTTCATTTATTTCCGGGGTTTTGAAACGCTGCTTGGGATATAAAACATTTTTATGTGAGAAAACTACCAAGCTGACTCTATGGAAGGTGCCTGCATGTGTCTGAAGGAACTATTTCAGATTTAGAATAGCCTTAAGACCTCAATTGTTTTGGTGTATCAATTAAAACAATAACCGCAAATTCCATGAAGGATGTGGGGGTATCATCAGTTAATACACAAAAATATCACATGAAACAATAACGAAAAAAAACCAACAAAAAAACAAAAACTAAAAGTAAAAAAAAAAACTGTGAGGGGCGGATGTGAAATATTAACTATGAGACAATAAGTTGAATAACAATAAACACAAGAAACAGAAAGGAAAGAAACTATAACCTGTGGGTGTGGGTAGGTAACTTCCCAGAAAAATATATACACAAAAGAAACTGGAGGATGTAATCTCACAGATTTTGTAGAACAAACAGGATGATTCTATTATTGAGTAATCAAAATGACATCAAGAGTTATGAAACTTTTAGAGTTCAAGTGTAAAGTTTCATTGACTTTTGATACGTAGTTACCGAGGTATAACTTGCTGACATAATATCACTTACAAAATTGTATTTAAAAAATCTTTGTATATAAATACATGTAGACATAATAACTAGAGATTTGGAACCTATGTAATTCTCTTGGAATTTTGAACAAGCAAATTCGAAGAATTGGTATCCCCCACCGAATGGGTTTATGTTGAGGAATGGCAAAGAAATATATCCAGCAAAAAGTTAAGGATATTCCTAAGAAGCAAAT
The DNA here is from genome assembly GCF_021730395.1 of Mercenaria mercenaria. Lineage (NCBI taxonomy): Eukaryota > Metazoa > Mollusca > Bivalvia > Venerida > Veneridae > Mercenaria > Mercenaria mercenaria. The sequence goes on from NW_026463720.1 coordinate 25,673, forward strand.
AATTTCATTACATTTGAACTTGAAAGAACGAAGTCCTTAAGACAGCACAATCAAGTTTTTCACGACACAAATTTTTATCCTTCTGCTGTCTGTTTCATACACTGGTAAAACGAGATCTCATTCAGTTCCCACATGATGTTGGTGAGATTTGTGCTATATGCCTTTCAAGTTGCGAATCTATTTATTTTTTATAGCTCTTTGGCTAGATCATCAATCAAATTTTCATACTGGGAGTCTATGGAAAAAATAACAATTTTGATGACACTTTTGGAATTATGAGTGACAGAAAAATTTCTATTATTTCTTTATTTTATTTCACAGTTGTAAATGGACCTGGTGTCTTTCTTTTGGGTAAATAAAATGTATAATTATGCCCATGTGCTTTTTTGAAATATTCTTATTGTGATTAAAGATATCCATTAATTTCAAGCTGATTTTTGTCCTATTAGTAATTTCAATTTTTTTTTGTGTCAGAAGTTTTGGTCATATATTAAACTTAAGAAAGAAAGAAGAATTTGCCGGCTTTACATTTAGGCCAGAGTTTTTTTATTTTTCGTTTTACGGGAGCGCCGGTCCTAAATATTGCAAAAGTGGAATGAAATTAAAATTCATTTTCCCCGAGTTTTATTTTATTTTTTCCGCCGGTCGGTTGTTTACAGCCCCAAAGAAAATAAAATTAGTGTATTTTCACCTGGACGTAATTTCACAGGAAGGGAGTTTAACGCGTGCAAAATATCGTGTTTTGCCGTACATCTATCGGCATTAACAGGGTTTAAAATTCCACTCGCCTGCTCGCATTGGCGAGTTAAGTCTGAGTAGGACGCGTGGACCTCGCTGTGTACTCGACCGATCGGGCGAGTGTTTTTTTTTACGTCCTTACTTTACCAAAATTCAGAAATTACATCTACAAAACGTCAAAAAACTTTGAGATGGTTCAGTCGCTACCTGGATTAACTGGAATTTACCCGCGAATCGTAAAGATATCAAAACGTCATGCCGGTAATTTTCCATTCCACAAGCACGTGTGACCTATCGTAACATCTAATTTACATCGACACGTACACAAAAACCATGCGTAGTGCATTCATTTTTTAATATTTTCGCTTCAAGTTTTCAACACCCCTTGAGAAATAATACTTTTTGAACTCTATAATGATTTTAATAAGATATCGACAAAAATGTAGGCAAAATTCTATAAAAACGGTGGAATGTTCATATAATCATTTGTAAAAATTCAAACAGCGCGATCTTAGTTACTTATTTCTCTCTAAAAGTAAATACATGATGAATACTATGGGCTTAAAATTCAGACTTTTGACCAGAAAGTACAAAAAACAGAATAAAAAAAATCTTAAATAATGAAAAAGCGGCTGCGATTACAATACATGGAGTAAGACGGTTTTTGGCTAGTGCGGCAGAATAGGTTACGTGACCTCGTGAACGTAAGTAGAAATGCGATTTTAAAATAAAGCAATGTGATGTCACTGCGGTTTTTAATAAGTTTTAAATGAATCTTTGTACATGTATTTTTTGACCAACAATTTAAAAGTTTTTCTTGTCAAACAATAATGTAAATTCCTTGAGGGCAAATAGGTCACAGAGGTAGGATATCCACTATAGTAACTATCGTTTGAGACATTTACCTTTTATACGGGATATAGCACATTCGCTTTTGATAACAAATTAAAGAAGAAATTTTTTATTGATTTCTATTTCTCAGCAAATTTAAGAACCGATGCGGTACGATCATACAGTGATATGTCACATGGCGCGAAAACATGACGTAATGCCATGACAATCTCGAGCAAAAATACCGCTTTGATCTCCGCTTCAGATGTCAAGATACTGACACACTTCTTTTAGCTCTTAGAGGGGGTGTAAATTGATCATGAGAACAAGGTCAACATTACTTAGTTTATCACTGAATAATTACCGATAATCTTTAACGTTTTTTTTCTCTCTTTCTACACGGGTGGATGGACGATGATTATGTCCAAATATTTTTAGACACTTTTCAAAATATATATTTTTCGGGAAATAATACTATTGTACATAATACTCCTTTAATAAAAGAGACAGTATTAAAAGTATTAAATTGTCTAAAGATTGTCTTACTCACATTTTGTTTTCAATAGATTCAACTTACAAGTTTGCCATAGAAAGGCAATACAATATCATAGGTGCTTTGACATTAAATTTTATTCAAAACATTAGTTGTTTGCAGAACAAATAAATGTTTATAACAGCAGATTTTTTTTACATTTTTATTTCAATGGTGACCCCTCACACTTTACACAGGCTTGGGACTGTCTGGCATAAAGCAGCTGGTAGTGTTGGCAAAATCTCAGACAGATGGTCCATTTCTTTTGTAACTTCAATAGAATTCATAAGTGTATAAAGAATAATAAAGAATACTTTTTATTGGAGACAATATTTTGACAAAAAGTGATGCAACTTCAGTACTTGAACTTAGTGTAGTATAAAAAGGTGCAAATTACAGAAGCAACTTCAGTACTTGATTTAAGTGTATTATAAAAAGGTGCAAATTACAGAGTTAAATGAGGTAAATTTTCAGATTACTTTTTGCTAGATTATCTTTCGTTTTTCATCACTGAAAAAAAAATCTTGCCCTCTGCACTGTGACTGTTATTCAAAGTTATTAAATACTTTATTTTGCTGATAAAATCCAGTATATTATGAGCTGGCATAAACTGTAAAGTTAGCTCGTTAAAGATGATATTGGTGAAAGATACAATAAGTAAATATTATGTATAAAAAGCAGAGGTTACACAGCAGAAGATGCAAGCAAACCAAACCACCAAAACTACTACACTACTAGGCCACTTTATACCAGACGTGTTTAGTCTCTACTTGCTGTCACTGAAATTTACTGTGGCTGTTGTAACAGATAAAATAATTTTTGTCTTTCACTTAAATTAAGTAAAACAAGCTTTCTGAATTTTAAAGACTTGCCAGTGTAAGTTACAGTGCCTGAAGCAGTTTATTCACAAGCATGCATGAAAATTTTATTCAATGTTCATCCTGTATAAATGGCTTTTATAGTCTTAAAACATAACAATACATCACAATATCAAATACTGGACACAAACACAAGTAAACAAAACTTGAAACGAAAGTTCATCAAAATAAAAAAAATCTTAAAAAATTCTATTTTATTTTTATTTTTTTCCGAGATGCTCACTTTCAAGCTTTTTATTTTTATTTTTATTCCCTCCTCCCCCTGCTCATTTTTCAAAAATCTCCCGTAAAACGAAAGATAAAAAAACTCTGGCCTTAACACAGATGTTGCATTTTATTTGTTGCTTGCTTTATACCCAATCTGATCTGTATTCTTCAGTATAATACAGATACTGGTAAATGATGTCACACTGTTTAAAAAGTTACTAAGGCATGTCTTGAGGTAATGCTGATACACAAATTGTTAAGTTACTCAGTACCAGTTCCAGCACAGTTCACCACATGAGCCCTTCATAGTGTCTGCAGATGGCAACACTTTCAAGAATCTCCTTTGTTTATCTTGCTTAAACCAAAAGTGATTCCAAACTTCCACTAAACTTAAACCAGCTACACCCCTGGACATATTTTCAAACCTGGAATTCCTTTGCTAAAAATTCTATTATTAAAACTCTATTTCTGATTTTATATGGGGAAAATAATTTTGGTTTTCCAATATCTCTACATTTTTACATGACATGCCTTGATTTTTCTTTCAATATAAGACAATACCATCATGTATCAGGTGATAAATTACATGTTGTTTTTGCCCTGTCCGTCCGTCCGTCCGTCCATCCTTCCGTCACACTTCATTTCCGATCAATAACTGGAGAACCATTTGACTTAGAATCTTCAAACTTCACAGGGTGGCAGGGCTTATGGAGTAGACAACCCCTATTGTTTTTGGGGTCACTCCATCAAAGGTCAAGGTCACAGGGGCCTGAACATGGAAAACTATTTCCGATCAATAACTTGAGAACCACTTCACCCAGAATGTTGAAACTTCCTAAGACGATTGGTCATGCAGAGTAGATGACCCTTATTGATTTTGGGGGTCACTCCGTTAAAGGTCAAGGTCACAGGGGCCTGAACATGGAAAACCATTTCCGATCAATAACTTGAGAACCACTTGACTCAGAATGTTGAAACTTCCTAAGATGATTGGTCATGCAGAGTAGATGACCCCTATTGATTTTGGGGTCACTCTGTTAAAGGTCAAGGTCACAGGGGCCTGAACATGGAAAACCATTTCTGATCAATAACTTGAGAACCACTTGACCCAGAATGTTGAAACTTCATAGGATGATTTGTCATGCAGAGTAGATGACCCCTATTGATTTTGGGGGCACTCTAATAAAGGTCAAGGTCACAGAGGCCTGAACATGGAAAACTATTTTCGATCAGTAACTTGAAAACAACTTGACCCAGAACATTGAAACTTCATAGGATAATTGTTAATGCTGAGTGGATGACCCCTATTGATTTTGGAGGCACTCTAATAAAGTTCAAGGTCACAGAGGGAAAACCATATCTGATCAATAACTTGAGAACCTCTTGACCCAGAATATTGAAACTTCATAGGATGATTGGTCATGCAGAGTAGATGAACCCCATTGATTTTGGGGCCACTCTAATAAAGGTCAAGGTCACGGGGCCTGAACATGGAAAACCATTTCCAATCAGTAACTTGAGAACCACTTGACCCAGAATGCTGAAACTTCAAAGAATGATTGGACATGCAGAGTAGATGACCCCTATTGATTTTGGGGTCACCCTATTGAAGGTTAAGGTCGCAGCGAACAAAACATATAAATCATTTCTGGTCAGTAACTTGAGAACCACTTGACCCAGAATGTTGAAACTTCATAGGGTGATAGGACTTACAGAGTAGATGACTCTTATTGTTTTTGGGGTCACTATTAAAGGTCAAGGTTGCAGTGGACAGAACATGGCAAATCCATTTCCAGTCAATAACTTGAGAAACATTTGACATAGAACCTTCAAATTTCATAGGGTGATAAGACTTACACAGTATTTTTGGGGTCACTCTATCAAAGGTCAAGATCACAGGGGGCTGAACATAGAAAACTCTTTTCAATCAATAACTTGAGAACTTCTCAACCTAGAATGTTGAAACTTAATAGGATGATTGGACATGCAGAGTAGATGACCCCTACTGATTTTGGGGTCACTCAAAGGACAAGGTCACAGGGCCTGAACATGGAAAACCGTTTCCAATTCATACCACTAGGCCCAGAATGTTGAAACTTAGTGGGATGATTAGACATGCCAAGTAGATGATTCCTATTGCAGCCAACCATCAGTGTCTCTTTGACTTTTGCTCCTGTCCCCTATTGACTTCTTGCCTATACGACTATGCATTGGGGGAGACATCGCATTTCTACAAAAGCATCTTCTAGTTAAATATGAGTTACTCAGATTTTGTTAGCCCACCATCATCAGATGGTGGGCTATTAAAATCACTCTGCGTCCGTGGTCCGTCGTCCTTCCGTCCGTTAACAATTTCTCGTTATCGCATCTCCTCAGAAACTACTGGGGGGATTTTGACCAAACTTTGTCAGAATGATGTATTGGTACCCTAGTTGTGTCCCACTGAAAATCAGACTGGTCAACAATTTTTGAGTGAGTTATGGCCCTTTGTTTATTTTGATTTCTAATATAATTTTATATCTAGTGGCCCTCCAAGTAGTTAATTGGTTTTTTATGGCCTTACCTGTAGAAGGGTCATTAAGTCTGCAGACAATAATGAGATAATGATTCAAGTTGTTCATTATTTTCCTATTGCACCTCAGCAGTGAATGGACTACCCTAGTAGAGAGATGATTAATTTGTTTAGTACTCAAATTTCTGGGTTTAATTATTAGTTATAATATAAGTAGTTATATGTCCATTCTTTGTTTCCATAATAAGAAAAAAAAAATTGCATATAACACATTAATGGTGTCATCTCTCTTGTTTAGGGTATGGGTTTAATTATTAGTTATAATATACGTAATTATATGTGCATTCTCTGTTTCCCTAATAAGAAAAAGAAATTGCATATAACTCATTAATGGTGTCATCTCTCTTGTTTAGGGTCAAGGTCACTTATTTTGATCTAGTGACCTACTTTTTTGTTTTTAACCTACAACATTCAAATTTGGTCCACATGTATAGTTTTGAGTGGCTAGATGAACCTTGACATGAGTTGACCTTGATCTTGACCTAGTGACCTACTTTCACATTTCTGTTGCTACAGCCTTCAAATTTAGACCACATGCATAGGTTTGTGTACCGAAATAAACTTTGACCTTGACATTGACCTAGTGACCTATTTTCACATTTTTGAAGGTACAGGCTTCAAATTTGGACCACAAGCATAGTTTTGTGTTTCGAAATAAAATTTGACCTTGATTTTGACCTAGTGACCTACTTTCACATTTCTCAAGCTATAGCTTTCAAATTTGGACCACATGCATAGTTTTTGTGTACCGAAATGAACTTTGACCTTGAGATTGACCTAGTGACCTACTTTCTCATTTCTCAAGCTACAGGCTTCAAATCTGGATCACATGCATAGTTTTGTGTTCTGAATTGAAATCTGACATTGACTTTTACCTAGTACCTACTTTCACATTTCTCAAGCTACAGCCTTCAAATCTGAAGCACATGCATAGTTTTGTGTACCGAAATGAACTTTGACCTTGAAATTGATCTAGTGACCTACTTTCACATTGCTCAAGCTACAGCTTTAAAGGTGGTCAATCACATTTAAACAACATTTAATGACATTTTTTACTTTTTGTATATTCTGGTAGAGAATTATTTAAGGAACAAAAAGACCGATTACATAGAGTTAGATTCCTATTTGAAATGTATATTTTATTATTTTTATAAAATTTTGTAATTACTCCCCTTTAATATGAAAGTATATAAAAAGCTGGGTATTTCTTTTTATTTCGATACAATGTCTAGTTTTACATTTGCATTTGATAGACATATCAACTATTGAACAATCTGAACCAAAATGCAAGTTTTAAAGCTGTGTGTAGCTTCTGAATTCATTTATTTCCAATTTGAAAAAGGAAAAGGGAGGTAATAATAATTTTTCAAACTTGTGTTTCTAATGAATTCCATCTAAATACATAATTTTTAATGCAAATATGTTACAAACATATTACAATATGTCTAATATTTATAAATCTCCTTAGGCAAAGTATGTTTATCAAATTTATACTTATGATAAAATAACTCTTGGTTGGGCAACCAGGATAGGAAAATGAAATTTTAAAAATACCTCCAGTGAAAATCTAATTTGTATTAAGTGTTAAGTGAACATAAATGAGTGTAAATGATCAGATGCTAAAGTTTCGAACAAATCCGTTACATGGCCAAAATCTGATTCTCTACCTTTAAATTTGGACCACATGCACAGTTTTGTGTACCTAAATGAACTCTGACCTTGATTTTGACCTAGTGACATATTTGTGCTTTGCTCATAGCACATTCATATATTGACCAATCTCTTTGATATTTGGTATGTAAGTACCTTGTATGGAGCCAAAATTATCAATTGGTTTTAGAGGTCACTGGATCCAAGGACTGTGATGACCTGGATTCTGACATAGTGACCTACTTTTAGGATTTTGAGCTAGTCTTGAAATTTGGAACATTCAAAAATGACTCAATGGTGGGCGCCAAGATCACTCTGTGATCTCTTGTTTAAGTAATGAATTTGTTCAAAACTTTAACACCTAAGCATGGATTCTGTTTGCCCAATCAAGACTATTATTTTAGCACAAGTTAAAATTTGATAAACATATACACAGTCTAGCTGCATTGGCAATTTACAATTTTAGCTAAAATTAACTAGAAATGTCAGTTTGTAAAATCCCTTTGCCTGCTATATTAAGACAGTTTAAAAATAGATGAATTCCAAATTTATAAGTATGTATAAAATATAAATGTAAAACTAAAAATTATATAGAAATCTGCTTTTTAAATACTTTCATATGAAAGTACATTTCCTGTAATAGATTTTGAATTTAGGACTGTCTATGTCTTGGTTTAATAGCACCGAACAAAAAATGTTTCATGAATTCGGCAATGTTAAAGGGCCAGAATCTACATAGGAAAATATAATTGTACTTTCGGCCACAAAAATGACATTTATTACAGATATCTTTAAAATTCATTAAGATTCTACCCCCATTCAATGAGACCTTTTTAATAGAAACTGATGTAAAGTTGTTACTGAAAACCCTGTTATAGATTTAGTACTCATCATCACAGGACAAAATTAATAATGACAAATGAACAGTTCAAACAAGGATCTAAACAAGATAATTATGTCTAATGTAATGTAATGCCATCATAAGCCCAAGTTATAAGTACCACACAATGTTATGGCGTTTTTATTTCTAGCAATATGTAAACAAACAATCAGTTAGCACAAATAATATAAGAGGTAAAATCAATAGTCGGCTTGATAGCGCAGTTCGTTGAGGGGTAGCCATGTAATCATTTTGTAGTGGTAGTTTTGACGGTTCGAACATTGCATCCGTCCAATATTTTTTTTTGCATTTAATAATATTTTGTGTAAGTTTGTTTTTCTCTGGTTTCTAATTCATTGTTTTGTTTCTTATTTCCTATAAAATCGGTAGTATCTTTAAATCAATCGGTACTGAAATTATAACCAGGAAATGTTATTTAACATGAAGTGTAAGATTGTTATAAAATTTATAAAACTAATATCTGTTGAGCTTTAAAAATATCACAGGAAAGCTTATAAAACATACACTGGGTAATATTAAAGGTGAAGTATATTCAAATATAAATACGTGTTAATAGTGACATAATTATATAAGTTGGTCAAGTAAGAGCTAGATTAACTTACTCGTGTTGTCTTCGTTGAATCGTATTGAAAAACAAGAGGGCCAAGATGGCCCTAGGTTGCTCACCTGAGAAACACACCATAACAGTGTAAACATGTTTGACCTTGTGATTTCATGGAAACAAATATTCTGCCCAATTTTCATTAGAATTGGACCAAAAATGTGGTCTCTTAAGTTTAAACAAGTATTTTCTTTGATATGACCTAGTGACCTAGATTTTGACCCAAAATGACTCATATTCAAATTCGACCTAGATTTCATCAAGGCAGTCATTCTGGCTAAATTTCATGAAGATCAATTGAAAAATACAGCCTCTATCCATACACAAGGTTTTTCTTTGATTTGACCCTGTGACCTAGTTTTTGACCCAAGATGACCCATATTCAAACTTTACCTAGATTTCATCAAGGCAATCATTCTGACCAAATTTCATGAAGATCAACTGAAAAATACAGCCTCTATCGCATCCACATTGTTTTTTCTTTGATTTGACCTAGTGACCTAGTTTTTGACCCCAGATGAAAGTTTATTAGTATAACCTATAATTATTAAATTGTTATAGTTTTGACTAGTGCATTAAAATGATGGCAGTACTTTAGAGAAAATACCATCATGCATTCTTTTTTTTTAAATATTTTGAAGAATTAATTATAAACAGGACAAAAGATTTTCAGTGAATGCATCTATCAACACAAAAGGAGAATGTTATAAACATTTTAATTCTTAAACAAAGTTGCAGCAGCAATGAAAAGCAGAATATTGGTTAAAATTATCTCAATATATCTATTTAAACTGTACTTCCTTAATTCTGAAAAATGATTGTCTTGAACTCAAGAAACAATGAAAATGAATCTTTTTTTTAAAAAGGTGTTGCTTGAAATATACAGTTGAAACTACATGGAACATTTTACTTTGAGATAAACTAAATACCACATAAATAAAATATTTCTGGAAGGTATTTTTCACTAAATTTTATATATATTAGAGAGTACATAATTTGAAATGTATTTTGTTCATAGTTTTTCCCAGTTGAGATAATGTTCATGAGCTCCCAAAGTTTCATGAACAGTTCATAATAATTCCTTAATTGTTCATGATCAGTTCATAAAGTGTTTTCATGAACACTAATTCATCATGGGGTGCTTCATGAACTATCTAAATTCAGGGACAACTAGAAGATGCTTTTGAAGAAAAGTGCATGTCTCCCCGGGGCGGGCAATGCATAGTCATATAGGCAAGAAGTCAATAGGGGACAGGAGTGAAAGTCAAAGAGACACTGACGGTTGGCTGCAATAGAGATCATTTACTTGGCATGTCCAATCATCCCACTAAGTTTCAACATTCTGGGCCTAGTAGTTCTCAAGTTATGGATTAGAAACGTTTTTCCATGTTCAGGTCCCTGTGACTTTGACCTTTGATCGAGTGATCCCAAAATCAGTAGGGGTCATCTACTCTGCATGTCCAATCATCCTATTAAGTTTCAACATTCTAGGTTGAGAAGTTCTCATTCAAGTTACTGATTGGAAAGAGTTTTCTATGTTCAGGCCCCTGTGACCTTGACCTTAGCTCAAGTGACCCCAAAAACGATCAGGGTCATCTACTCTTTAAGTCCTATCATCCGACGAAGGTTCTTGGTCAAATGGTTCTCAAGTTATTGATTGGGAACCGGTTTCCATGTTCTGGTCCCTGTGATCTTGACTACTGACCAAGTGACCCAAAAAGCAATAGGGGTCATCTATTCTACATGTTTAATCATCCTATGAAGTGTCAACATTCTGGGTCAAGTGGTTCTGAAGACTTATTGATCAGAAACGGTCTTCCATGTTCAGGCCCCTGTGACCTTGACCTTTGATCTAGTAACCATAACAAGAGGGCCATGAAGGCCCTGTATCGCTCACCTGACCTATTACCCTGAAGATCATCAAGATAGTTTCATTAAGATATGATCATAAATGTGGCCTCTAAAGTGTTAACAAACTTTTCCTTTGATTTGACCTGTTGACCTAGTTTTTGACCCCATATGACCCGGATTCGAACTTGAACTAAAGATTATCAAGATTAACATTTTGACTAAGTTTCATGAAGATACAGTCATAAATGTGGCCTCTAGAATGTTAACAAGCATTTCCTTTGATTTGACCCGGTGACCTAGTTTTTGACCCCATATGACCCAGATTCGAACTTGAACTAAAGATTATCAAGATTAACATTTTGACTAAGTTTCATGAAGATACAGTCATAAATGTGGCCTCTAGAATGTTAACAAGCATTTCCTTTGATTTGACCCGGTGACGTAGTTTCTGACCCCACATGACCCAGATTTGAATCTGACCTAAAGATCATCAAGATTAACATTCTGACTAAGTTTCATGAAGATATAGTCATAAATGTGGCCTCTAGAGTGTTAACTAGCTTTTCCTTTGATTTGACCCAGTGACCTAGTTTTTGACCCTACCTGACCCAGATTTGAACATGACCTATAGATCATCAAGATTAACATTCTGACCAAGTTTCATTAAGATATGGTGATAAATGTGGCCTCTAAAGTGTTAACTAGCTTTTCCTTTGATTTGACCTGGTGACCTAGTTTTTGACCCTACATGACCCAGATTCAAACTGGACTTTGAGATCATCATGAGTAACATTCAGACCAAGTTTCATGAAAGTACAGTCATAAATGTGGCCTCTACAATGTTAACAAGCTTTTCCTCTGATTTGACCTGGTGACCTAGTTTTTGACCCCAGATGACCCAATATCGAATTCATCCAAGATTTTATTGAGGGTAACATTCTGACCAAGATTCATTAAGATTGGGCCAACATTGTGACCTCTGGAGTGTTAACAGGCTTTTCCTTTGATTTGACCTGGTGACCTAGTTTTTGACCCAAATGACCCAATATCGAACTCATCCAAAATTTTATTGAGGGTAACATTTCCAAAATTTTATTGAGGGTAACATTCTGACAAAGTTTCATTAAGATTGGGTCAAAATTGTGACCTTTAGAGTGTTAACAAGCTTTTCCTTTGATTTAACCTGTGACCTAGTTTTTGACCCCAGATGACCCAATATCGAACTTGTCCAAGATTTTTATGAGGGTGACATTCTGACCAAGTTTCATTAAGATTAGGCCAAAATTGTGACCTCTAGAGTGTTAACAGTCAAATTGTTGACGACGACGGACACAGGGCGATCACAAAAGCTCACCTTGAGCACTTTGTGAGCTAAAAATAATAGGGGTCGTCTTCCCTGTAAGCCCTAACATCCTATGAAGTTTGAAGACTGTAGGTCAACTGGTTCTCCTGTTATTGATAGAAAATGAAGTGTGACAGACAGATGGCCCCTGTGACCTTGACCTTTGATGGAGTGACCCCAAAAACAATAGGGGTCATTTACTCTGTAAGTCCTATCACCCTATGAATTTTTTTAAGGTTCTTGGTTAAATAGTTCTGAAGTTATTGACCGGAAATGGATTTCCATGTTCTGTCCGCTGTGATCTTGACGTTTAATAGAGTGACCCAAAAATCAATAGAGGTCATCTATTCTGCATGTCCAATCATCCTATGAAGTTTCAACATTCTGGGCAAGTGGTTCTCAAGTTATTGATCAGAAATGGTTTTCCATGTTCAGGCCCCTGTGAACTTGACCTTTGATGGAGGGACCCCAAAAACAATAGGGGCTGTCTACTCCATAAGCCCTGCCACCCTATTAAGTTTGAAGGTTCTAGGTCAAATGGTTCTCCAGTTATTGATCGGAAATGAAGGGTGACGAAGGGACGGACAGGGCAAAAACAATATGTCTCCCCCAGTGGGATCTAATTCATAAACTGCTTTGAAATTTACATTGACATTATATAAACCAAGTTGCAGTATATCAGAATTTCTAGATAAGCAAGTCAGAGATATGGAGATTCAACTGTGATTCTGCAATGTATAAATGACATCATAAACACTAAATTAGCTACTTCCAAAGTTTTCTCGAATTTCAAACTGATACATGTATTCCAACAGTGGTCCAGTTTTTAAAGTTATTTATGGGCAGGCATTCTTTCCCCCTTAAAGAAGACCTCAGCATGCAGATAAAAAACATCTTATGTTAAGGCTGTGTTCCCTTTCAGCTCAAAGCTCTAACATGGCAGCAAAACAAACTTTAGCTCAGGACACAGAAAACATGGAGACAGGCGCCGTGTTCAGTGTTCAGAATGGGAACAACAATGTTACTGATGACAATGTTCCACTCTGTGAGGACTTGAAGTCTGCTGGTAACACTCAGGTACCCTGCAACCCATCCACCAGCTTTGTATACACTTAATATATCAATACAGTAAATATGCTCTTTGCCTAACACTGTAGAATAGTAGAAAATGCACTTTTTCTGATAATTTTCCTGTGCACATGATTGTATACTATATAATGTTACAGAGGAATAAGGTCAGTAATTCAGTAATAAATGTGCTTCCGTGGTGTTATCGAAGAATTCCAAAGTAAATAGATCCTAATTTTTCCTATTTTTGTGCAAATTCATGTAGAACAAGTGCTTTAATCACATTTTCCACTGCTAGAATACATTCTGCATGAAATGAGATGTTTTAATGTTTATACACCCCATATGGCAAGTTTTGCAGATGGAAACCAGAAGTAGGTGTTTATTGTGCAGACAAGAGCAAATATGCGCCATATTTAGGATGGCAGACCACAACTGACTGGCATTTCACTAGGAAGTACTCAAGCCCTATTTTCTTTTTATTTTTAGCTTACCTGAGCACAAAGTGCTCAAAGGTGAGCTTTTGTGATCGCCCTGTGTCCGTCGTCAACAATTTGACTGTTAACTGTCAATAAAATCTTGGACGAGTTTGATATTGGGTCATCCGGGGTCAAAAACTAGGTCACCAGGTCAAATCAAAGGAAAAGCTTGTTAACAATCTAGAGGTCACAATTTTGGTCCAATCTTAATGAAACGTGGTAAGAATATTACTCTCAATAAAATTTTGGATGAGTTCGATATTGGGTCATCTGGGGTCAAAAACTAGGTGACCAGGTCAAATCAAAGGAAAAGCTTATTAACACTCTAGAGGTCACAATTTTGGCCCAATCTTAATGAAACTTGGTCAGAATGTTATCCTCAATAAAATCTTGGACCAGTTCAATATTGGGTCATCTGGGGTCAAAAACTAGGTCACCTGGTCAAATCGAAGGAAAAGCTTTTTAACACTGTAGAGGCAACATTTATGACTGTATCTTCATGAATATTGGTCAGAATGTTAATCTTGATGGTCTCAAGGTCCAGGTTGAATCTAAGTAATGTAGGATTAAAAACTAGGTCACCAGGTCAAATCAAAGGAAAAGCTAGTTAACACTATAGAGGCCACATTTATGACCATATCTTAATAAAATTTGGTCAGAATGTTGACCTTGATGATCTATAGGTCAAGTGCAAATCTGCGTCAGGTGTGGTCAAAAACTAGGTCACAAGGTCAAATCAAAGGAAAAGCTTGTTAACACAGGCCACATTTATGACTGTATCTTCATGAAACTTGGTCAGAATGTTAATCTTGATGATCTTTAGGTCAAGTTCAAATCTGGGTCATCTGGGGTCAAAAACTAGGGCACCGGGTCAAATCAAAGGAAAAGCTAGTTAACACTTTAGAGATCACATTTATGACCATATCTTTATGAAACTTGGTCAGAATGTTAATCTTGATGATCTTTAGGTCAATAGGTCAGGTGAGCGATACAGGGCCTTCATGGCCCTCTTGTTTAGTTCACTTATGATAGAACTTTTATGAAAAATATGTGTAGAAAAAAGTGATGTTCTATAAAGATACTTAAAGATAACCAGTCCTGAAGTTGTCGTTTTTTATATGAAACAAAGAAGGATTTGAATTACTGACCTTCAACCTACAGATACTGGTTGGTGAGATAACATCAGCACATAGATAAATTCATTGCCTCAAAATTAAATCAAACACTTACTTTCTGAAAAACAAGTTCATCATCGGTTGAAAACATTCAAACTCTCCCAACAGTTTGTTGAAGTTGGTCGATCAGTATTTGATTATTTATTTTTTTGTAAAACTTCCAAGAACTTCTGTCAAAACCTTCACCAGATTCCACTGCCAATGCAAAAACAGCTCTGAGACTTGACAATGACCTTTAAATCTGGCAAGCAGCCATACAACAGAGTGGTAAGAAATAAGGGCTGTCATAATTTAAGAGATACCCTATGAAAATTAATTATCGATTCATTGTTGTTTTCATATTTAACACAGTTATCAGACAGACTGTAAGCACAGACCTTAATTACAAGTAAGAAAATTCAGCTATATTGTTGCAGTATAATTTAAATGAAATAACAATGAACAGCTTAAAAAATATTACCAGTAATATTGTCTGCTGTTTTCAACATTTAGAATGAGAAAAATTTGGTACTGATTTTATATACTGTCTTGATGCAAAAAGACAAATTTTATGTACCACTTTTTGGGACCCTCAGAAGAACATGTCCCATTTCTAAATGTAACTTTAGCGGTGTTACTGGAAAGAGATGAAGTTTGATTTGATACAGAGAACAGCTGTAAAATATTTACACAGATACGCATAAAAAAATATTTCCAAAAATGAACATTCTGTGTTCAGTTTATCTTGCCAACCAGTACACAATCAAATCCTTTTTCTTTCTTTATTTTTTTATTTTAGAAACTCCTGTTGAACTTCCAGAAAGATATACATTTTCTGTTATAATCAGTTTCAGGGCAGGCTGAAAGACCATAATATGCAAAATATAGTGAAATTTAATGTATGTCAGATGAAAACAGTAAAAGACAATTTGGGAATCACTTACTTCTTACTTCCAGGTTATTAAACTTGTTTTCTAATTCTAAAGAAGAGATGAACAGAGAAATGTTTGAAGATCATGTCACTTACTCTTGACATCACTGACTTTTCATTTCATCTTGATCCCCTCACTGATGTCATTGTGTTTACTCTTCTTTACAGCAGAAAAAAATCTAAATATTGTTGTAATTGTTTTGACCAATTTAACTTCTAATTTTTAAAAGCTTTAGATGACTATGCTAAATGGTGGTTTAGTTATTTTTGTGTGATTAAGCTTCAAACATGCTTCAAATGCGCATGCAACAGTTTCTGTCTGTCGTTACACTGATGTTGACTATTTGGTAAGTTGAAAATTCGTTATTATTTCGTTTGTTTGTTTATGGTAAAGCATCATTTTTCAACAGTATTTCAGCTATGTAACAGCGCACCAGTGTCAAGGGACTCTGTATCAGTAATTGCCTGTATTTCACAAGTACACTGCAACTTCCCCACATTCTTTAATCTTTAGCCTGCTGGCAGCAAGCAATTCTGCCACTGCAACCAATGCAGACCAAGTTCAGCCTGCACGGTGTTCTCTATTAAGTCAATAAATTTTCAGTGACCACCCCTTTGATAAACAAGTGGTACTGCCCAAATTTAATGATGGTCTAATCCATTTTAGAAATTTAGCAGGGTAAAGATTAAAGATGGAGGACAAATGACTTCCGATGCAATGTCTTCTGATAAACGATTACATGTTTATGGAAAACAGTCTTGCCTGTACATTGAACTAAGAGACCTTGGATTTAAAGTCTTCTGCTTACTTAATTAACTAACCCATCAGACATCTATTTTGTGGGGTTCTCTAGGAAAAACTGGGCTTTTTAGCTCACCTGTCACAAAGTGACAAGGTGAGCTTTTGTGATCGCGCGGTGTCCGTCGTCCGTCGGTGCGTCCGTGCGTACGTGCGTCCGTGCGTCCGTAAACTTTTGCTTGTGACCACTCTAGAGGTCACATTTTTCATGGGATCTTTATGAAAGTTGGTCAGATTGTTCATCTTGATGATATCTAGGTCAAGTTCGAAACTGGGTCACGTGCCATCAAAAATTAGGTCAGTAGGTCTAAAAATAGAAAAACCTTGTGACCTCTCTAGAGGCCATATATTTAACAAGATCTTCATGAAAATTGGTCAGAATGTTTATCTTGATGATATCTAGGTCAAGTTCGAAACTGGGTTACGTGCCATCAAAAACTAGGTCAGTAGGTCTAAAAATAGAAAAACCTTGTGACCTCTCTAGAGGCCATATATTTCACAAGATCTTCATGAAAATTGGTCAGAACGTTCACCTTGATGATATCTAGGTCAAGTTCGAAACTGGGTCACGTGCCTTCAAAAACTAGGTCAGTAGGTCAAATAATAGAAAAACCTTGTGACCTCTCTAAAGGCCATATTTTTCATGGGATCTGTATGAAAGTTGGTCTGAGTGTTCATCTTGGTGATATCTAGGTCAGGTTCGAAAGTGGGTCACGTTCGGTCAAAAACTAGGTCAGTAGGTCTAAAAATAGAAAAACCTTGTGACCTCTCTAGAGGCCATATATTTCATGAGATCTTCATGAAAATTGGTCAGAATGTTCATCTTGATGATATCTAGGTCAGGTTCGAAAGTGGGTCACGTGCCATCAAAAACTAGGTCAGTAGATCAAATAATAGAAAAACCTTGTGACCTCTCTAGAGGCCATATTTTTCATGGGATCTGTACGAAAGTTGGTCTGAATGTTCATCTTGATGATATCTAGGTCGAGTTCGAAAGTGGGTCACGTACCTTCAAAAACTAGGTCAGTAGGTCAAATAATAGAAAAACCTTGTGACCTCTCTAAAGGCCATATTTTTCATGGGATCTGTATGAAAATTGGTCTGAATGTTCATCTTGATGATATCTAGGTTAAATTCGAAACTGGGTCAACTGCGGTCAAAAACTAGGTCAGTAGGTCTAAAAATAGAAAAACCTTGTGACCTCTCTAGAGGCCATACTTGTGAATGGATCTTCATGAAAATTGGTCAGAATGTTCACCTTGATGATATCTAGGCCAGTAATGAAACTGGGTCACGTGCCTTAAAAAACTAGGTCAGTAGGTCAAATAATAAAAAAAACCTTGTGACCTCTCTAGAGGCCATACTTTTCATGGGATCTGTATGAAAGTTGGTCTGAATGTTCATCTTGATGATATCTAGGTCAAATTTGAAACTGGGTCAACTGCGGTCAAAAACTAGGTCAGTAGGTCGAAAATTATTAAAATCTTTTGACCTCTCTAGAGGCCATATTTTTCAATGGATCTTCATGAAAATTGATCTGATGTTCACCTTGATGATATCTAGGTCAGTTTCGAAACTGGGTCACATGCGGTCAAAAACTAGGCCAGTAGGTCTAAAAATAGAAAAACCTTGTGACCTCTCTAGAGGCCATATTTTTCATGAGGTCTTCATGAAAATTAGTGAGAATGTTCACCTTGATGATATCTAGGTAAAGTTCAAAACAGGGTCACGTACCTTCGAAAACTAGGTCAATAGGTCAAATAATAGAAAAACCTTGTGACCTCTCTAGAGACCATATTTTTCAATGGATCTTCATGAAAATTGGTCAGAATTTTTATCTTGATAATACCTAGGTCATGTTCAAAACTAGGTCACTATGTCAGATAATAGAAAAAAACGACGTCATACTCAAAACTGGGTCATGTGGGAAGAGGTGAGCGATTCAGGACCATCATGGTCCTCTTGTTTTTTTGATGTCATAAGCGGCTTCAAGTGTCATTTGATTTTCGTAACTGATATGATTCTTTAACTAAACATTACGTTTCATTTGGAGACCTCTACAGCTTTTGATTTTGCACACTCAGTACATTTAAGTCAGTACATTCACTTTCAAGAGATAAAACAGATATTGCATAATTTTATAAGGTAAACAGTGTAAGTAGGACCAATTATACAAAATAAGTACTATTTTCATCATTTGAACAAATAATCACTGTTAGCTTTTCTGGTTTCTGCAAACTGTAGGTTTCAGAGGAAGAGTGGGAAAGAATTAGCAAATTGACAGCTGTTGAGAGTTGTCTGCAGGTATTTGAAGATAAAGGAAAAGTTGTGAAGGCTATAAAAGTCATCAAAATGAATAAAGGTATAGGAGCAAGTTTCCAACTAAGCATCAAATACATTTTGACTCTTAAATAAAGATACCCTCTAGTATAAGTAGTTACACCACTGTGAAGATTTCTAATAAAATACTCTTTCAATTTATTATTCCCATCTTCAAGGGAAGCGTTTATAATGATGTAGGCTGGCTGGTATGGTCATTAGTCTATCCCTAGATCAATCTTTTTTTTTTATAAGAAAATACAGAACAATAAGTTTTGGGCCTTTTTATTTTATGGTCAGTAGTGGTGTGAAAGGGCAAAGTCACAATGACCTTGACTGAAACTGGTTTGCGATTAATACCTGGAGTACACATGGGTTTATAGCTGTCATTCTGAGGTCAGTACAATGACCCCTATTGTTTTAGTACAACAGTAATCAAAACTAGGACTTTTCCTGTTGTAAAGGTCAAAGGTCAAGGTCAAGGTCACAGCAAAAGTGGAACTGAAAATTACACACCCATTTAACTAAGGAAGGCATTCATAGAAGGCTGGGGGCATATGTGTTTTACAAACAACTGACACATTTATTAATATGTACTTATTTAAGATTTACATAATGATATTATTATTATATTTTGATAAAGTAATCAGAAAAGTGACTGGTCACATTTGCTGACATAAAGGTGAATCTTCAACATATGAATCAAAGGTCAGGGCAAAATGTCTTCGGTCTCTGTCTTTGGTGCTGCTAAGTAATAAAGTTATATAATAAGTACTTATGAAAGTGTTTATCATGAAAAGGTTGTTTATATAAGTATGGTATGATAGTCTTCGGTCTCTGTCTTTGGTGCTGCTAAGTAATAAAGTTATATAATAAGTACTTATGAAAGTGTTTATCATGAAAAGGTTGTTTATATAAGTATGGTATGATAATATTAACTACCTTTGGCCATTTTTATGCCTTAAAAATTTGCTTGACCAATGACTGAACTTACTATCTGCAGATTGATAATTCAGTCTGAGTAGGCTGTAAAAGCCTTGAATTCTGCTGTAAATCTTATTTCTCTTTCAGGGCATTTCCCTGCAGATATCAAAGCAAATGATATTGCTGTCATTATTACTGAGATGGAGGTAAGTATAACTTTGCTGTAACTATTCACTGCCGTTTCAGTTAGGTTTTTAATATACTAAGGCTTTTTTTTCTCTCTCTACATTATTTTTGAACCTGAGAAGAAGACCCTCAAAATGTGCAAGTGGTAGACAGAACCCTGCAAAGTATATGTACAATGAGGGGTACCACTTGCATAAATCAGAGAGGATGCTTTTGACCAAGTTTGGTGAAGATCTATCATATGTTCATGAAAGATTTCCCTTTTGAAGTTCCAACGGCCTCTAACTGCAGTCAAGGAGAACTCCTTGAAAAACTTGAGAAAGATCCATCCAAAGATGCTATCCCTCATATTGATTCATCAGAATAAGTTGTTTCAAAGACCATCTACTGATATACTAATAGCTCACCTTGAACAATAAACAAGCATAGAGTGTTTCGAAAACATGCAAACAATATAAAAAAAAAACATCATTGTTTGCTATTTTTTGTATTTATTTAGTACATTATAAAATTTAATGGCATTATAAACAAGAAATTGCCCAAGGAAACGTAAGGAGATTATTTTTATTTTATTATTTCCAAAATAATGAGTCCTACCTTTTTTAAAGTAAAACAATAAAATTGTAAAGTATTTTGCCAATTTTCTATTGAGAAATATACATGTAGTGATTTTATAAACACAAATAATCTTAACTTGACATTACTTTCAGTTGTTATGTAATAATATACTGTTCAGTAAATTTCTGCTGCCATTTTCAGAAAGCCGATTATAACACTAGTCAAATGGACAGTGCAATAGCAGAAATATTCGATAAAGGTATACAGTACTTGTATTCATATACTAAAGACAATTGTTACTATTCATGATTCATTGTGTCATACATGTATTCAAGGTCAGTTAGTCAAGGTAAGGTGAGTGACTTAATGCCACTATGGCCTTCTTGTTTAAAGAAATTTTTAAAAAGTGCACACATTTAAAAAAACACATAACAGATGCAGTGACCCCATCTGAACAAATTTAGAAGATGAGCTTACAAGGATGCTTAGGATCAAGTTAAATGAAGGTTTTAGCTCCAGTGGCCCTTTAAGCAGGTCCACTTGCCCTCATTTAAAGAAATTTAACCCAAGACTGTATTAGAATGCTAAATACCAAAGCCTGATGAAGATCCATCAAGTGGTTCTTGAGAAGAAGTTGTTTACTAGTTGTTTATATACAGTTTCTATTTTTAGCTCTATGCCCCTATTTAAACAAATCTGAGATGGGGCCTTATAATGATGCTATAGACCAAATGTGATGAAGATCATTCAAGCATTCATGAAAACAAGTTGTTCAAAGTTTTTTTTCTATTTTTAGCTTTAACATTCGCTGATATGGGCTAAGTTCCCTCATTTAAACAAAACTGTGAGTGGGCCTTCTACTAATACTATAGACCAAGCTTGACAAAGGTCTATCAAGCAGTTCATGAAAAGTCATTCAAAGGTATTTCTATTTCGGCTCAAGCAGCCCCTAGCAAGAGCAAAGCAACCTCAATGAACAAATTTGGGCGAGGACCTTAATGATGCTACAGACCAAGTTTCATGAACGTCCATCAAGCAGTTCATGAGAAGTCGTTTTAAGGCATTCTATTTTTAGCTTTAACAGCCCCAAAAAGGGGACAAGTGCCCCATCTGAATACAATTCGGAGAGAACCTTACAATCCTTATTTTGAACAAATCTGAGCAAAGACTTTGCAAGTATATTACAGACTAAGTTTGGTGTAATTCTGACCAGTAATTAAAGGGGAGTTCAAAAGTTCAAATGATAATAATACATAACCATCTGTAATCTAAGAAATGCAACATATAAAATTTAAAGTTATTACTAATGATCACTGCTGAAATGCTTCATTAAAGAATTAAGTTTAAACTTTATATAATTTCAAATACACTGTCTAGCTTGAACAGTCTGTCATATTATTTCCAGGTCATCAAGGTATTGGCATTCCGCACGAGTTGCACATTGCGTACCAGTGTAAATCTTGTGAGCAGGAAGGAGTCAAACCAGTGATCAAATTCCAGAAGAAAGAAGAAAAATGAATTAGTATATGTTTGGCAAATGTAGAATATACCCTTCTGAATCCTTTTCTTATAAAAATGCCTTTAAAACTGCTTTGATGGATATGCTTATCACACTGTTCTATATACTATTAAATGTTTAAAGCTGTAAACTGATTTTTCAAAAGAAAAAAGATATTTTATATACAGTTGACAATGTACATGAGGCCTTTATTAAGCGTTTTTTTTTCTATTAACAAACGCTAAAAATCTCATCTATCCATTTTTACCGTACTCTATAAATACATCCCATTAAAAGTATCTATTAACAAGAGCTGTCTCCATAGGATGACACATGCCCCCGATGGCACTTTGAATGAAAAGTTATGGCCGATGTTAGAGTTTAGGACCTTTGACCTACGGAGCTGGGTCTTGCGCGCGACACGTCGTCTTACTGTGTCACACATTCATGCATAGTTATTTTAAAATCCATACATGAATGACAAAGATATGGACAGGACATGCCCATCAATGCACTATCATGAAAAATGACCTTTAACGTCTAAGTGTGACCTTGACCTTTGAGCTACGTACCTGGGTCTTGCGTGTAACATGTCGTCTTACTGTGGTACACCTTCATGCCAAGTTATTTGAAAATCCATCCATCAATGACAAAGATATGGACCGGACACGCCCATCAATGCACTATCCTTTAACGTCTAAGTGTGACCTTGACCTTTGAGCTACGAACCTGGGTCTTGCGCATGACATGTCGTCTTACTGTGGTTCACATTCATGCCAAGTTATTTGAAAATCCATCCATCTATGACAAAGACATGGGCCGGACACGCCCATCAATGCACTATCCTTTAACGTCTAAGTGTGACCTTGACCTTTGAGCTACGGACCTGGGTCTTGCGTGCGACACGTCGTCTTACTGTGGTACACATTTATGCCAAGTTATTTGAAAACCCATCCATCGATGACAAAGATATGGACCGGACACGCCCATCAATGCACTATCCTTTAATGTCTAAGTGTGACCTTGACCTTTGAGCTACAGACCTGGGTCTTGCGCGCGACACATCGTCTTACTGTGGTACACATTCACGCCAAGTTATTTGAAAATCCATCCATCGATGACAAAGATATGGACCGGACACGAAAATTGCGGACAGACTGACAGACGGTTCAAAAACTATATGCCTCCCTTCGGGGGCATAAAAACCCTTATAAATTTTCAAACACATCTAATTTGCACATTAATATAATTAACCATTCTAATAGTAAAGCAAACAAACTATTTCCATGATCAGAGTTCACCATTTAAAACAATTTTTTTTTAACAATAGTTTAGTTTTGTGTGCATGGTATATATCAGCAGTGCAGCATATTACTTGTCGTTCAATATTTACCAAAATCTGTAAAGAAACCATGCCATTAAGAGACCAGTTTTTGGCGGCCCGTGGTGCAGTTCTACTGTAGTTGCAATTACATAAAATGATTCAGAAGTCAAAACTTGAAGAAGCAAATTCAAAGGCATTTTTAATTTCTACATTTGCCAGAAGAATGAACAGATATCATTACCGTTTCCTAATATTACTTTGCTTGTGGTGTTTTTTTTTTATCTTTCATCTACAAACTCAGACTTCCCTGACACATAACTGAACTACTAATTCAACTGTGGACACAATGAATGCATGTCTAATCATAAACTTTTAATCTGGTTTCTGCAATTGTGGTGATGAAGATAACTTTATAATAGGGCACATGAAAAAAAAACAGGGACTTGTGAACTAGTGTTACATGTAACCATTCAGGTATGATATTGTTTAGGGCCAGTTATTTGGATTTTTGTTTCTGTTGTACTTTTATCTGACTACTCTTGTGTTTTGTGTTTTATTTAAGAGAAATATAGAAAGAAAGAAACAGACAGACAGACAGAGACAGACAGACAGACAGACAGACAGAGGGAGAGAGAGATATCTAAATTTCAGATAATCTTAAGCTTCTAATAAAGGCATATGATGATGTCTCCTGCTCCATGAGTTAAATAGTTATTTCCAAATCAATATATGTACAGCTTGTGATATACATTGTGTTGTCAAAATAATGCTATATGGTTTACAAAAATAAACTATTAGGGAATATCATAGATTTGATAATACAATTTAATCTCTATTTGATGCACAGAAGGTGTTGTTTAGGAAAGGTTCATTTACTATCAATTATCCGACATAATTATGCCTCCAAATAGAGGTATTACCTTTTGGTATGTGCTAATACCAGAGACTGTACTAAGCAGACACAGATGCAGAAATATTTGATTGGGGGAGGGGGCACCAGTTTATTACGAAGACGTCACTGGCGAGGCACAAGTGCCAAGTGGGGGTAGGTATAGGATAGGGCCCTCCGCTGGTGTTAGGGGGGTCAGGGGGTCTCCCCTGGAAATGTTTGAAATAAAGGTATGAAATGGTGGCCCCTACTGCATTTTTTGCGTCTAAATTTTGAGGTACAAGAGAGGATACTCTTCTTACTGTTTTTTTGGGGTTTTTTCGTCTTCCTTGGAAAATTTTGAAAAATAGGTATGAAATAGTGGCTTCTGGTCCATTATTTTGTCTAAATTTTGAGAAAATATTATTCATTTGCCAAAACAGTTGGGTACAACTTTGATGAGTATAGGTCACTTCTCAGCCAACTAGGGAGATGCACAGGCCCGCTGGGCCTGGCCTGGATCTGGACCTGCTGTTTGCTCAATGAAAGGGACCCAACTTAATAGAGCAGAATTTGTGGCACAGCATGTCTACAAGCTTTTTTCCAGTCTGTTAGTCACTCTTACATGTATCAATTAATTTATACTAATTTATTTTAGGCCTTATGTGAGGAGAGAACTCGGTTTTCCTTTTAATTCTGAGTGCCAAGCAATGGTGATACTGGTTCCATTTTTCATACGTATGATTTGATGACCTAGGAACAAACCCAAGTCCTCAAACACTCAAGACAGGTGCTCTACTATTACCCTATCAAGGCAGTAAATAATTATGTACCAGCTGTATGTGATTTTACTACCACACATGATTTTAGCAGATGCTTATAAATTTATAATCTGGAATAACAGTTTGAGAAATTTGTACCCAATACATATTAATGATTTGACTTATATAGGAGAATTAGCAATGGAAATTTTTTTTTGAATATGTATCAGTCAGTTGATTTTAAACTTTTATTCATCCATATCTTAATTACCTGTACCAGAATTTTTAATTTCTTGGACAGTATTATTTTGGCAACACAAGTTGGCCTGAGCACACATTTCAAACCTATTGTTGAGGAGGAAAACTAACTATTGAAATGTCTTTCAAGACTAAGTAACTCTGGGGCTAGATCTGATGCCACCAGTGTGAAAGATCCTCTTCTCATAATCTTGAAAATTCAGGATATCCTTCTCTTTTACCAATTAATATGTAAAGTACAAGGAATAATTATAGCTGAACAGAATATCTTATATTATTGTTTGGCTAAACTCATTTTCTGCCCTCCATAAAAAATATTTTCTACATTTCAGGAATAAAGCTTTTAGTTTTTCAACATTTAGCTGAAAGACGAGAGACATGGTGATGGCAGCAACTTTTTAAATAATTTGTAACACTATGCTTTTGGCCCCTTAAATAACCTTGTTAGCCTGTAAAACTCTTCATAAGCCATTGACTACAATGTTAGTTATTCATATATTAAACTAGAGATGCTTTTGTGAAAAGCGCATGTCACCCAAAACTGCCCCTATGAAAAATGTCTAGTTTCTCTAGATGGTTTAGACGAGTGAATCCAATTAGATGGTCTGGATAAGTGGATCCAGTCAGTAATTCAAGAGCCATAATTCAAAAGTGCCCGGGCAATTTTGGCTAGTTATCGAACTTGGCCGAGGTCTTATGGTCAAACACATTTTGTTCAAGTTTGGTGAAGATTGGATGAGAAATGTTCGACTTAAGTGAGCGGACAAGAGTAAAAAGGCTGATTTTTCGGTAATACAAGGGCCATAACTCCAAAATGCTTTGACCGATTTGGCTAGTTATCGAACTTGGCCGAGATCTTATGGTCAAACACATTTTGTTTAAGTTTGGTGAAGATCGGATGAGAAATGTTCGACTTAAGAGAGCATCCAAGAGTAAAAAGGCTGATTTTTCGGTAATTCAAGGGTCGTAACTCCAAAATGCCTGGACTAATTTGGCTAGTTATCGAACTTGGCCAAGGTCTCATGGTTAAACACATTTTGTTACAGTTTGGTGAAGATTGGATGAGAAATGTTTGACTTAGAGTGCGGACAAGAGTAAAAAGGCTGATTTTTTTGGTAATTCAAGGGCCGTAACTCCAAAATGCCTGGACCGATTTGGCTAGTTATCGAACTTGGTTGAGGTCTCATGGTCAAACACATTTTGTTCAAGTCTGGTGAAGATCAGATGAGAAATAGAGTGCGGACAAGAGTAAAAAGGCCGATTTTTGGTAATTCAAGGGCCATAACTCCAATATGCCTGGACCGATTTGGCTAGTTATTGAACTTGGCCGAGGTCTTATGGTCAAACACATTTTGTTCAAGTTTGGTGAAGATCGAATGAGAAATGTTCGACTGAGTAAATCAATATGTCTCCCACACCACTGTGTGGTGGGAGACATAATTAGTGCTAGGAACTCATTGCTACAATGGCAGTAGCTCTTACTCAATATATAATCTATCAAGATCACTTACTGCAGGTATCTGTGATTTCTTTCCTGGTTTAACATCTCCTGCTATGACTGTACCCTTGAAGTAGTAGTGTAGATCTATAGGAAGAAGGTTCACCACTGTTACAGGGGGCATAATCACTACAGTGTGACCAGGCAAGGGCAATACCCCACTCTGAAAGTGATCTTCTGGAAAATTCTCTCGGCGGACAGCTACACAATACCTACAAGCAGTATCAACTCTAAATGATATCTATTCTTGGAACAAATGTAAATATGTTAACTTAAGCAATTTTCAACTGTTTTATATCTAAGGTAAAAATTGGTTACAATCAGTCCAACAGAAAAAAAACTGCTGTAACATGTAGGTTAAAGTAGCTGGACATATATATTTTATTTAATCCTATGAGATTCTTTAACAATTTTTGCATAAACTTAAGTTTAATTTCTGTTAAAGTACAAAAATTATAGTAAAATTACCAACCATCAACAAATGTTAAACACCAATATTATATTTCAATACTGACCTAAAAACTGCATCTGAATCAGGCATCCTACATTCTCTCAATGTTTCATTCACTTCCCCAGGTTTAACTACATGCTGCCAGTTGATTGCCTGATTTGAATGCTCCACTGGCCAATCACTTGGCCTCACCCAAAGTCTGGACAATACAAATGGCATAGGGATTGACTTCTGCTGACTGGAGTTTACAGTGATGAAATCATAGCGACCTGAAAATGAATAAAACTGACTAACTTGCAATTAAAATCTAAAATGGCTTCTAATTTCTAATAATCCAGTACATCTTAATGAAAATACTGTCAAAAAGGTGTCAGTTGAAAACTCAATATTCTATTATTTTTTAAAAAGTAGAGTGTGAGGATGCACTTTTAATTTTGCCATTCTGTTATCAACAAAATATGCCATAAAACCAGAATTGGACTGAGACCTATCGTCTGAACTGAGTATGGATTACAAATATAAATTTACTTCACCATATCTAATTTTTTTATTTTAAAGTTGTATGACTTAAGAAATTTGAAAACTTTTTTAACACTAATTTTCATTTATCAATTATACCTGGAATAATAGGATTATCCAATTTCAGTTCTATAGGTGCGTCCAGTCTGTTGGACACAATGAGGGCGGACCTGAGTGTGATCACCTTTCTAGCACTGCCCTCCTGCTGGATGTCAAACACAACCCTAGCTTTCTGCTGATCATTCTGAAAGGTATGTTATATAGTTATTCACCTCTTATGAGCAACTCAATTCTAGCTCAGAAAAAATAACTGCCCTGGCTAGTTCTCTAAAAAGTAATTGCTTCCTACTACTAGTTATGGGTGGCAAGTTAAATCCTGCACAATCTGTGTTCAACATAGAGAGCATCAGACCGATTGTTCCAAAGTTAAGCATCACATCAGAACACAATAACTTGCTATAAGAAGTTACATATGGACTCATTTGTCTGCAATCTGTGATCCATTGTTGCTAAGAGAGCCAGTTATCTGATTAGAACATTTTCAAATGTGGAAAGTGAACCAACACTGTAAAGTTTGAAAACTACCATATCTAAGATAAACCCTTGAAAATGTGTAAACATACCATGTCTCAACAAGTGCTTTTTGAAACAAGAGGGCCATCATTGCCCTATATCACTCATCTGAGTTTAGTTGCTTGCTTAAACAAATTTCTTTGCTTAAGCTTCACTAACAAAAACTAGGTGAGTAGGTCATGGTAAAGATTACTGAAATCTGCTTAGAAATTACACTGGTGGTCCAAATTTCTTTGCTGTAGCTTCAAAAACAAGAAAGTAGGTCAGTAGTTCAGGGTTAAGAATATTAAAGATGAGTATTGAAATCAGTATCAAAAGTTATAAACTGGTCCAAATTTCTATGCTATACCTTCAAAAACAAGACAGTAGGTCAGTAGGTCATGATTAGAACAATTCAAGATGAACACTGAAATCTGTATCAAACATTATGCTTGTGGTCCAAATTTCTTTACCACTGCTTCAAAAACAAACGTTTGTGTAAAACAAGGGACTGTGACCTGGGTGTGGCCTTTATTGACCCCAGGGTCATGATTTGAACAATCTTGGTAGAAAACCACTAGAGCATAACATATACTAAATATCTAAGCTCCGTGCCTTATGGTTTAAGACAAGGTTTTTGAAATTCCCTATACAAGTCTATTTTAAACATGTGCCCCCGGGGCGGGGCCATATTTGACCCTAGGGGGATCATTTGAACAATCTTGGTAGAGGACCACTAGATGATGCTACTTACCAAACATCTAAACCCTAGGCCCTGTGGTTTTAGACAAGAAGATTTTCAAAGTTTTTCCTATATAAACTGTGTGACCCCCGAGCGGGGCCATATCTGACCCTAGGTGGAAAATTTGAACAATCTTGGTAGAGGACCACTAGATGATGTTACATACCAAATATCAAATCCCTAGGCCCTTTGGTTTGAAATAAGAAAATTTTCAGAGTTTTTCCCTATTTAAGTCTAAGTAAACCATGTGACCCCCAGGGCGGGGGCCATATTTGACCCTAGCGGGAAAATTTGAAAAATCTTGGTAGAGGACTATTAGATGATGCTACATACCAAATATCAAAGCCCTAGGCCCTGTGGTTTTGGACAAGAAGATTTTCAAAGTGTTTCCCTATATAAGCCCATATAAACCACGTGACCACAGGGCAGGGCCATACCTGACTCTTGGGGGATAACTTGAACAATCTTGGTAGAGGACCACTAGATGAAACTACAGTCCAAATACAAAAGCCCTATGATCTGTGGTTTTAGACAAGAAGATTTTTAAAGCTTTTCCTTTCGGTTGCCATGGCAACCAGAGTTCAGTATGAAATTAATTCTTTGAACAATTTTTAAAGAAGACCATCCAGGAACATCCCTGTGAAGTTTCATCAAAACTGACCTGGTGGTTTAGGAGATGATGTTGTTTAAAGGAAAGTGTGGCCGGACACCGGACAGTGAGCGATCACAATAGCTCACCCTGAGTGCTCAGGTTAGCTAAAAAAATATATGTCTGAGAGCTCTGAATACTACTTAATTTCTAAATATCTTTTTCTTTATTAATTTATCAAAAAAGAAAATCATGACTTACCAATAGCCTAGATGTGTTTCTAATTGCTAAGGTATACCCATGCATACAACACGAAGAGACTTAATACCTAATAGTACACAATAATCATCATTTTCCCCCTCAAAATCTCTTATGTTAAATGAATGTTAAATGAAAAATCTTACCACTTTGATAATGGAAGGTTTACTGACATCTGGTAGGGTATCTCTGAAGTAGACACCAACTTTATCAACTGAGACTGGATGTAGTCTTTGCCAACCATCAACTTTCACAATCAACTGATTCACAACCAATGAACTTGATTTCTGTTTATAATTGAGAACATTCATAAGTGTATAACCTTTTTTTATCATACTTTATAATATCAAAGGGTTCAGCTTGACTGTAAAAAGGTCAAAATAAAGCTGGACTTCCAGTAATTTCTTTCAGTTTCATTCTCCCATTTAATTAATAATAATTCAAATTTACATTGAATACTGGTACATCCATTTTTTATGAAAATTATCTACAGTGAATCACCGCTCACTCGAGCATCGATGACTCGAGCAACCGGGCTCACTCAAGCAATTGATGTGGTCCCAGCTGATTTTCTTCTGTTTTCCATGTGAAATTTCCATGGCTGGGTCGAGCATCGATAACTCGACCGCTCGAGCATGACACCTGGTCCCTGTGTATTAATTTATTCTTCGTTTCTTCTGGCAAACTCGAGCAGAGGTGTCAAAATTTTCGCACCTTCGGCGGTCAGAATGTATCGGTTAAGTAAACATTTTCACACACCGTGAGAATTGCGTGGTCTACTCCTGAACTATCTTAAATGTTTGTTTGTTGGTATATTTCATCTTATAATGAGATAATTGTTGATAAAATGTTGAAAAAAAGTTTTATTGATCAAATTTCGATCAATTACTGATTACTTAAAACATCTTTTCTGCAGGATCGAGAACATAGTTATGAGATCTTAGTATTTTAATCAGCAGTTCTTTGCATGCAAACGAAGGAAATAAAAATTGAGACGATAATTCTGATATGCACTTGTTGATAAATAACAAGAGCTGTCTGATGACAGCGCGCAGACTATTCGAAGAATTGATTGAAGAATGGGGTCAAAATATTTCCACGGATATTCAGACAAAAGAAATAAATAGATTAGACAAACAATGTTCCTGTATTACTTTGATTTCGATAAGTCTTGCACTAAATGGCAATATATGAGCCAATTTCAAAGTCCAAAAAGGGCCATAATTCAGCCAAAATAGTTATGTACTCTTGCCTACAGACGGAAATAGAGAATAATAGGTTAGTGCCGTAGATGAGAAAGTTTATCTGGCGAGGTGGAGGAGGTTATCGGGTGAGCCGAAGGCGAACCTGATAACGTCCGGAGCCGAGCCAGATAAAGTTTCTCCATCTTAGGCACTAACCTATTATTCTATTTATCTTGTCATTACTTCATTTTCCGATATTTGGCAATTTATTTTACAAAAATAAGTGTGCGACAACCGCTTTAATGACGTCATATTCGTAATGACGTCACTTATATAATGACGTGATTACCAGCAAAATCGCAATAACTTCTTCGTTTTTGAATAAAAACTCATTATTTGACCACTCATTTTCTTAGTTCGGACATTTCCAACACAATGATGATGGTTTCGTTGCAAAATTTCTTATGACAACAATATCGATCATAAGGTCACATGATCAACTGACCGTATATCACTGGTCACATGATCAACTGACGGTATATCAAGAAAGATATACGGCACCCTGATATCGGGTCGAAAATACTGCAAGTGACAGGATAAATCATAATGATAAACAAGTGTTCAAAGTTTAAAAGCCATATGTCAAATAGTTTTGACAAAACACGGACTTGTATGAAAACAGAACCAATTTCAAAGTCCAAAAAAGGGCCATAATTCAGCCAAAATAGATGACAGAGTTATGTTCTCTTTCCTACAGATAGAGACTATTATACTAAACAAGTGATAAAAGTTTAAAAGCCATAATTATGTCAAACACTTTACAAAAAATATGAACTTATACGAAAAACTTAACCAAGATTTCTAAGTCAAAAGGGGCCATAATTCAGCCAAAATCTTTGATGGAGTTATGTACTCTTGCCTATAACTGGACATGGTGATGGTAAACAGGTGTTGAAAGTTTCAAAGCTTTATCTCAAAAGACTTTGTCAAAATATGAACTGGTACGAAATATTAACCCAGATTTCTAAGTCAAAAAGGGCCATAATTCAGCCAAAATCCTTGATGGAGTTATGTGCTCTTGCCTATAACTGGACATGGTGATGGTTAACAAGTGTTGAAAGTTTCAAAGCTTTATCTCAAAAGACTTTGTCTAAATATGAACTGGTACGAAAAACTTAACCAAGATTTCTAAGTCGAAAGGGGCCATAATTCAGCCAAAATTCCTGATGGAGTTACATACTCTTGCCTATAGCTGGCCATGGTGATGGTAAACAAGTGTTGAAAGTTTCAAAGCTTTATCTTAAAAGACTTTGTCTAAATATGAACTGGTACGAAAAATGTAACCAAGATTTCTAAGTCAAAAGGGGCCATAATTCAGCCAAAATCCCTGATGGAGTTATGTACTCTTGCCTATAACTGGCCATAGTGATGGTAAACAAGTGTTGAAAGTTTCAAAGTTTTATCTTAAAAGACTTTGTCAAAATATGAACTGGTACGAAAAACTTAACCATGATGTCTAAGTCAAAAGGGGCCATAATTCAGCCAAAATCCTTGATGGAGTTATGTGCTCTTGCCTATAACTGGCCATGATGATGGTAAACAAGTGTTGAAAGTTTCAAAGCTTTATCTCAAAAGACTTTGTCAAAATGTGGACTGGTACGAAAAACTTAACCAAGGTGTGACGCCGACGCCGTGGTGAGTAGGATAGCTCTACTTATTCTTCGAATAGTCGAGCTAAAAATAAAGTAAGTCTTAGTCGTTTCTTCACATGTGCCATTTATAAATTACATATTGAAACGTTCTTTTTTGTGTTTTTTTGAAAATGTCACAAATATGTTATTATTACGCATCACCGTTTACTCTCCCGATGAAAATCAGTAAAGCAAATTACAATTTTCTTCGTATGTAGGTCAATGTTTGGGTCGCTCGAAACCATGGATAACTCGAGCATTTTGCTCATCCCCTTGCGACCTCGAGCGAGCGGTGTTTTACTGTATATGTACATTTGATCTTGCTCCGAAACTTCTAATACTTGTACATTAAAATTTCATAAAGAATTAAAGAATCCTTTCTCTTAATCCCAAAGTTCTAATATTTATTCATGAATTTTTGGTACAGAACTCTTTCTAAATCCAAAACATTTAATACCTATACAGTTGAATGCTTTTATCCCAAATGCCGAGGACCAAGAATTATACTTCAAGATAACTGAAATTCGACTTATAAATGATATTTGTTGCAGGTGAATTTGCTAAAAGTGTTGCTGTAGCCTCATATATATGATTGTATGTGTTAACATGACATATACATCTTACATACATTTTGTGAATAAACATAAATTCGAAACACATTTCATTTATAGTAGATGTTTATGTATATTTGCTATGTAACATCACATGTTTTTAAAGGAACACATTTTTACTTTAACATACTAAGAGGTAAATGCGTAGGAATTTGACTTAAATAGCATGAAAAAAAACAAGAGGGTCATGATGACCCTGAATCCCTCACCTGAGTAATATGAGCCACATGTTTCAAATGGCAAACAGATGCTAAAATATTATAAAGTAGGTCAGTAAGTCACATTCATGGTCACTGAAAGTCAGTTTTAAGATTGGTGTGCAAAACTGTCCATGTCATCCAAATTTCATGGCTGTATCTTAAAAAAACAAGAAAGTAGGTCAGTAGGTCAAGGTCAAAGTCAAGTGACTCCTAATTGCTTAGGGTCATCAGGTAATTATAATTAAACAGTCTAGGAAATATAATCTGATTATATTAGAAGTATTTATTCCTATATAACTCGTATAACAAATGAACCCCAGGGCGGGGCCTCTTTTCACCCCAGGGTCATAATTTGAATAATCTTGTTAGAGATCCACTAGGCAATGCTACATACCAAATATCAAAGGCCTAGGCCTTGAACTTTCAGACAAGAAGATTTTTAAATCTTTCCCTATATAAGTCTATGTAAAACTTGGGACCCCCAGAGCGGGGCCTCTTTTCACCTCAGGTGCATAATTTTAACAATCTTGGTAGAGGACCACAAGGCAATACTTCAAATATCAAAGGCCTAGGTCTTGCGGTTTCAGACAGAAAGATTTTCAAAGTTTTTTCCTGTACAAGTCTATGCAAAACTTGGGACTCCCTGAGGCGGGGCCTCTATTCACCCCAGGAGCACAATCTGAACAATTTTCATAGAGGACCATTAGATGTCACATACCAAATATGCTCTACGCCTTGAAGCTTCAGGCAAGAAGATTTTTAAAGTTTTTCCTTTTGGTTGGAGTTCTGCATGGAATTCAATTCTTTGAACAATTTTGAAAGGGGACCACCCAAGGATCATTCCTGTGAAGTTTGGTGTAATTCTGCATAGTGGTTTTCAAGAAGAAGAATTTTTTTAGAAAATGTTGACCGACACACTACCCACGTCGGACGACGGACATTGAGCGGTCACAAAAGCTCACCATGAGCCTTTGGCTCAGGTGAGCTAAAAAGCTACTATAATTTCAATTATATATGAAAATTTCATAAAGAACACTTTCTCTGAATCCGAAAACTTCTCTAAAACT
This sequence comes from Mercenaria mercenaria, assembly GCF_021730395.1. Classification (NCBI taxonomy): domain Eukaryota; kingdom Metazoa; phylum Mollusca; class Bivalvia; order Venerida; family Veneridae; genus Mercenaria; species Mercenaria mercenaria. The sequence goes on from NW_026463720.1 coordinate 60,265, forward strand.
AAACAAGAGGGCCACGAAGGCCCTGTATCGCTCACCTGACCTACTGACCTAAAGATCATCAAGATTAACATTCTGACCAAGTTTCATTAAGATATGGTCATAAATGTGGCCTCTAAAGTGTTAACTAGCTTTTCCTTTGATTTAACCCGGTGACTTAGATTTTGATCCAGCATGACCCAGATTCGAACTTGACCTAAAGATCATCAAGATTAACATTCTGACCAAGTTTCATGAAGATACATTCAAACATGTGGCCTCTAGACTGTTAACAAGCTTTTCCTTTGATTTGACCCGGTGACCTAGATTTTGACCCCGCATGATCCAGATTCAAACCTGACCTAAAGATCATCAAGATTAACATTCTGACCAAGTTTCATGAAGATATAGTTATAAATGTGGCCTCTAGAGTGTAAACAAGCTTTTCCTTTGATTTGACCTAGTGACCTAGTTTTCTACCCCACCTGACCTAGATTGAACATGAACTATAGATCATCAAGATTAACATTCTGACTTAGATTCATTAAGATAAGGTCATACATGTGGCCTCTACAGTGTTAACTAGCTTTTCCTTTGATTTGACCTGGTGACCTAGTTTTTGACCCCAGATGACCCAATATCGAACTGGACCCTGAGATCATCAAGATTAACATTCTGACCAGGTTTCATGAAGATACAGTGATAAATGTGGCCTCTACAGTGTTAAAAAGCTTTTTTTTTTTATTTGACCTTGTGACCTAGTTTTTGACCCCAAATGACCCAATATCGAAATCGTCCAAGATTTTATTGCGGGTAACATTCTGACTAAGTTTCATTAAGATTGGGCCAAAATTGTGACCTCTAGAATGTTAACAAGCTTTTCCTTTGACCTGGTGACCTAGTTTTTGACCCCAGATGACCCAATATCAAACTCCTCCAAGATTTTATTGAGGGTAAAATTCTGACCATGTATCATTAAGATTGGGCCAAAATTGTGACCTCTAGAGTGTTAACAAGCTTTTCCTTTGATTTGACCTGGTGACTTAGTTTTTGAACCCAGATGACCCAATATCAAACTCCTCCAAGATTTTATTGAGGGTAACATTCTGACCAAGTTTCATTAAGATTGGACCAAAATTGTGACCTCTAGTGTTAACAAGCTTTTCCTTTGATTTGACCTGGTGACCTAGTTTTTGACCCCAGATGACCCAATATCAAACTCATCCAAGATTTAATTTGAGAGTAACATTCTGACCAAGTTTCATTAAGATTGGGCCAAAATTGTGAGCTCTAGAGCGTTAATAGTCAAATTCGTGACGACGACGGACGGAAGACGGACACAGGGTGATCACAAAAGCTCACCTTTGAGCACTTTGTGCTCAGGTGAGCTAAAAATTCCAGGATAACCTTTCTCGGAATTAGAAAATTTCATGTGGAAAGATTTGGCAAGACTAGGCTAATTTACTCACCTTGTGCCTTATTTTTTCTTTTCTATGAAAACTGAATGTTCCCTCTTGGTTTGGAGGTACACATGTCATTTCTGATTCACTAAATCTTTTCTCAGAGTATCTCTGGGTGTCGGGGTTTACAGTGACAGGTGCAAACCAGACCGGGGAACCAGTATGGTTGCGGACTGCATATGGTATAAACAGTTGGCGACGTTTAACATCACTTGGTGAGTACGCTTCCTTTTGAGATCTGTAAAACAGACAGAAATTTACCACAGAGAAAATGACAATTATTCAGAAGGTACTACTGGTATACCCATTGCTCCATATAGACCACATAACGATTATTTTTCAACTTATATAATGTATGGCATAGCTGCAGTAATGGATGTAGGATCTTTTAGTTTCTCTTTTTTTTTGACAAATGTCAAATACCATGAAAAAAGCACTTTTAAGTGTACCTTAATCCTTACAAACAATACCATATTGCTCCTGCATTTGACTAAACAGATCTGTTTTGATCACAGCATAAATATTACATTATGTTGAATTTCCAAAGCTAACATTATATCGAAATTTCTGTTCTGTTAAATAAAATTATTCTGGTCCAGCATACAGACTAGAGCTAAACCTAGGGCAAGGTACTCTGTATCAAAATACAAAATGACCAATTGTCCACTATAAAAGTTTTTTTCCTATATAAGTCTATGTAAAACTTGAGACCCTTGGGTGGGGCCTCTTTTCACCTCAAGAGGCATAATTTGAATAAACTTGGTAAAGGACCACTAGGCAATGCTATATACCAAATATCAAAAGCTTAGGCCTTGCAGTTTCAGACAAAAAGAATTTTAAAGTTTTTCCTATTGAGTCTATGTAAAACTTGGTACCCCCAGGGCAGGGCCTCTTTTCACCCTAGGGGCATAATCTGAACATTCTTAGTAGAGGACCATAAGGCAATACTACATACCAAATATCAAATGCCTAGGTCTTGAGGTTTCAGACAAAAAGATTTTTAAAGTTTTTTCCATTAAAGGTCTATATAAACCATGTAATCCCCGGGGTGGCCATATTTGATGATAGGGGAATAATTTGAACAATCTTTGTAGAGAACCACTATATGATGCTACATTCCAAATATCAAAGCCCTTGGCGCTGTGGTTTTGGACAAGAAGATTTTTTAAGTTTTTAGCTCTGCTTGGAATTCAATTCTTTGAACAATTTTGAAAGGGGGCCACCCAAGGATCATTCCTGTGAAGTTTGGTGTAATTCTGCCCAGTGGTTTTCAAGAAGAAGATTTTTTTTAGGAATTGTTGACAGACACACAACGCACGGCGCACGACTGACGACGGACATTAAGCGGTCACAAAGGCTCACCATGAGCCTTTGGCTCAGGTGAGCTAAAAATGATCGACAACTGAACATTTTTACATGATTTGAAAAGCATAAAAGGGAAATCTGCACGATGGATTTTGAGAAAATAAGACTCAAATTTACAGCCCTGACAAAAAAATGGTCCACATATGAAAATTTATGAAGTACCTGTTACTGTGTATACTATTGATTAAACAAGTGGGCCATGAAGGCCCTGTATCGTTCACCTGACCTACTGGCTTAAATATCATCAAGATTAACATTCTGACCAAGTTTCATTAAGATATGGTCATAAATGTGGCCTCTAAAGTGTTAAATAGCTTTTCCTTTGATTTGACCCGGTGACCTAGTTTTTGACCCTACATGACCCAGATTCGAACTTGACCTAAAGATCATCAAGATTAACATTCTGACTAAGTTTCATGAAGATACAGTCATAAATGTGGCATCTAGAGTGTTAACAAGCTTTTTCTTTGATTTGACCTAGTGACCTAGTTTTTGATCCCACCTGACACAGATTTGAAGTTGACCTACAGATAATCAAGATTAACATACAGACCAAGTTTCATTAAGATATGGTCATAAATGTGGCCTCTACAGTGTAAACTAGCTTTTCCTTTGATTTGACCTGGTGACCTAGTTTTTGATCCTACATGACCCAGATTCAAACTGGACCTTGAGATCATTAAGATTAACATTCTGACCAAGTTTCATGAAGATATAGTCATAAATGTGGCCTCTACAGTGTTAACAAGCTTTTCCTTTGATTTGACCTAGTGACCTAGTTTTTGACCCCACCTGACCCAGATTTGTACTTGACCTATATATCATCAAGATTAACATTCTGACCAAGATTCATGAAGATACAGTCATAAATCTGGCCTCTACAGTGTTAACAAGCTTTTCTTTTGATTTGACCTGTTGACCTAGTTTTTGACCCCGGTTAATCCAATATCAAACTTGACCAAGATTTTATTGAGGGTAACATTCTGACTAAGTTTCATTAAGATTGGGCCAAAACTGTGACCTCTAGAGTGTTAAAAAGCTTTTCCTTTGATTTGACCTGTTGACCTAGTTTTTTACCCCAGATGACCCAATATCAAACTCGTCCAAGACTTTATTGAGGGTAACATTCTGACCAAGTTTCATTTAGATTGGGCAAAAATTGTGACCTCTAGAGTGTTAACAAGCTTTTCCTTCGATTTGACCTGGTGACCTAGTTTTTGATCCCAGATGACCCAATATAGAACTCCTCCAAGATTTTATTGAGGGTAACATTCTGACAAAGTTTCATTAAGATTGGGCCAAAATTGTGACCTCTAGAGTGTTAACAAGCTTTTCCTTTGATTTGACCTGGTGACCTATTTTTTGACCCCAGATGACCCAATATCGAAATCGTCCAAGATTTTATTGAGGGTAACATTCTGACCAAGTTTCATTAAGTTTGGGCCAAAATTGTGACCACTAGAGTGTTAACAGTCAAATTGTTGACGACTTACAGAAGGACGACGGACACAGGGCGATCACAAAAGCTCACCTTTGAGCACTTTGTGCTCAAGTGAGCTAAAAAAAATCTGGTATTAATTTTGAAAAACAAATCATCAGTACCAAGAAAAATTTGATACTGGTACCATCACATTTTCTGAACCTATAGAAACTCACAATTTTACCTTTCAGTTTCTCAATAACAGTTTTGTAAGGGCTTCTAAACTGGATACATCAGAATTTTTTTGCTTTGAACCTTCATTGCCAAGACAAGAAGAAAGGCTTATAGATCATAATTTTCTTACAGATTTTATTGCCAGGGACAAACCATTTTCCTAAACACTGTATAAATATAACTGGGATAGAATTAAACACATGGCCGTGTATCTTTTTTATACAAACTAATTCAGACTTGAACATTTATCTTGGTTAATCAAAACCCGTTTATAATTTTTAAGGGAAAAAAAAAAGAAAAGAGAGCATTAAATCATACCCATCTTTATGTTTGTAGTAATCTTCTGTCCATTTATCCTTGGTCAGGTTGTACAGTTCTAGCAATGTACTGGTTACATTGACATTTAATACATCAGGAGCTAAATAAGGAAAATGTATGTAGTGAGCATATGCAAAATAATATATAAGAGATATGGCATGAAATAAATATGTATAAATGCTGTACAAAGTATATCCTTGCTTATAAAATGTGTTGTTAGTGATGCAACATTAGACAGCAATGTATTTTATCTTAATTAAGCTAAGAAAGTTTGCAGGTCGCTGGTTCTCTGTGCCTGAAATAATTCCAAGTGGAGGTACCGGAGGCTTTGCCTGCAGCATTAAAAATCCTATG